>NC_036238.1:1220902-1343628 GCF_002742605.1 Olea europaea var. sylvestris | reverse complement strand
ATGGGGTTAATTTTAAAATTTTTGTTTTTTTTTTTTTTTTTTTTTGCCAGTTAAATCATATTTAAACATATTCGAAAAAGAGAGAGTGTTTTACATTTATTTGGGTAGGAATAAAATGGGAAAGAAACCAGCTTTTAAAATTCTTCTCTTTTTTCTCCAAAATCGAAAATCAAAGCCGATCCTAATTGCCAGTTGAGCATGTCCTGCATCACAGCATTAAAAATAGAGAGTTCTGATAATGTATATTATGATCTTATGGTAATTTTCTTTCTTCAACAAGCAAATGTGCATCAGGTAAGATATTTTGAACTTGTTTTGCGGTATTCTAATCTTATAGAGCCTATTGAACAAAGAATGCAAAATGTTGAAGAATATATTAAGGTATTTGTTCCACATATGATGATGCTTTAGTCTTGCATACTCTAGGTGATTGATCTTGAATCTTAAAAGAAAGATCTTCCTCTCTGGTAATGTCGTACTAAGGTTTGTGTATTGTATGATGTAACATAGTTGAGAAAGTAGGTTTGGTTGTTTGCATTCTATTTTATTCACTTCATGTTTGATGACTACTTATCCCGTTAAGATCGAAGAGTGGCAATAGGATGAAACTTTTGAAGCTTTGTGTTTATTGAAGGCACTCAGCTTATAGATGCTTTAATGTTAGTGGATTCTAACAGGGACCATCAACACCCCTATCTCACATTATTTTCGTCTTTCTTTTCTATGTGAACAAAATTTTTGCTCGTGAATTGTTGCGAAGATAACACTTGCATTCTTTTCCTGCAAATTATCTTCAGTCTGTAAAGCCGGAGTTGGTTGTGCAAGTAGAACCCATCGTTGATCCCTATGGTCCATCAATAATTGATGAGAATTTGGAGGCTATCGTCGTCAGGTTTGAATCTCTTCTAAGAATTGTGATTCTTTTTTTCACTTCAATTTTTTTTTCTTTTCATTCTTTTTTTTTTTTTGGCCCATTATCCCTCTCTCTTTTGCATTGCGATATTAGTAAATGTGACGCTATCATCTATGAGCTTATTTCTAAAAATCCAGTTTCCAGTGGGGTGAATTATTAAGAGAGTAGTCCTGGGTGATTTCATATTACAAATGCTTGCTTAAATATTCTTTATTTTTGGCTTTAGTCATCGATGAAAATACTAGAGATCCAAGATAAGTTATTTTGGTGTATGTTATGTGCCACGCATATTAGTTGATTAGACTACACGATGAAAGATTGTATTAACTTAGAAAAATTAATTGGGAATCTAAGGATTTTAAGTTAAATACAAAGACTAAGGATTATGGTGGTGTCAATAGCTTTATTGTCCCAAAGAGTGTTTTGGTAAGGTATTTAAGTCTGAATAATGAGAAATCCAGAGAGAATCTGATAAATATAATTATAGTCCAGATGAAATGGAGAAATATTATGGGTATTTTTTGTGACGAGAAGACACCTATAAAGTTAAAAGGAAAGTTTGAATGACTGTTAGACTAGATATGGTGTGGACGTAGAAATGAAGATGTTCAAATGAACGTGTGAACACAGTAGAATGTATAAACTAAAAGATGAGTGTATAGCGTATACATCAACAAGACATTAATAGAGGATAAATTAAAGTATGGAGATCTAGATGGTTGTAATTTATAGAATCTCTCATTTACAAGGCTAACAATGGAGATCAAATTTAACATGGCTTGAGACAAAATATTGATTTCCGTGAACCTTTCAGAGTAGGTAACTCTTGACTGAATGGGTATTATGGGTATCTTGTGTAATGAGAAGAGACCTATAAAGTTAAAAGGAAAATTCTATAGGTTGCTCAAAAATTTGTGTACTTCCTCACTTGAAAAATACTAAAAATTGTGCAAATGACAAGTTTAAGTTCACGGTCATAGACTTTAAAAGCCAATGAGCCAAAAGTTATTACCAAAATCAAATATCTTCAAACATTGATGCAAACTTTGAAGTTTTTCAAATTGACGGTATCCACTTTGGCAACTCATCAAGCTTGGTGAAATGACAAAATAGAAATAGGACAATTTTGGAGAATGACAAATGGCAAAGGACAAAGATCACCAGTCCTTTTCTATATTGTTGATGCATCAGCCACTGGGTTTTTAACATAGTAGACAAGAACTGCGTACTAGATATTGCATAAAGAGATCATAATGCTTAAATTGCCAACTGATGAATCAAAAAATTATCATAATTATGCATGTTCAGGCCAAGAACCGTAGGAGGAAATAAATATCATTCATCTCTTTACTATATAACAGCATGTGTGAGTGGCTTCAGTAAACTAAAGACCAGAGCAAGTGTTGGGTGCAATCTCAAAAGCTATGCACAAAATGCAATTTTCGTACAAAAACCACTTGGGGCTAAATCCCGAAGGACAACAGTTTGGTCGATCTCGTTGAATTTAAAGAAAACTGAAGAGCATTTCTTGAGCAAATAAAAGTGTGAAGTACTCAAGATAGAGCCTTAATGTTATTGCTTAGATTGGCACACGGGAGCCTTGAAGATATTAGTTAGAAGAATGGAAATGAAGTTGATACTGTATCGCCCTGTTCAATTTCAATGAACAGTTCATCATGAGTATTTTCACCAGATGTGAACAACATAATCAGGCCTTCCGTTTTCTTATATATCCTATCAATATTTACTTCCAAATTGAATGATTTGGACAAATTTGTCTATTATCGTTATTCATATCGTTAACTCTGAAGGTAGCTCAGTCATCAGGTCTTGGGTTTGCTCTCCAATAGTTATCAGTTCGAGTCTTCTTAGGACTACTGAGATGAGTACCCGACTGTAAATCTCAGGGTCCCGTGGGATTGGTCGAGGCGTGTGTGCGCTGGCCCAGACACCCATGATCATAAAAAAAATCGTTATTCATATCGTTATAATAGTCATTTAATAGCTAATTTTGTGCGAACAGCAAAGACATTGCCTGGAGGATTGTCAGTCAATAAAAGGAGGGCAGAGAGAGGTCTCCCGCAACTAAAGGTTTAGCTATACAGACCACATGAATTACTTGTTATGATAGTAGAAGGGAAAACTGAAGAATTAGTCCCCCAACCTATTGCTTGAGTAGCAAGTTGGTCCTTAACTCAAGTTCAAACAATAAGATCATCAAAAACTTTGTTTAACTCATCATGTGGCACTCACACCTCCAACTTGATGAAATTAGATTTTGTTTTCCAACTTGGCCTGGTGCCTATTAATTTGAAGTTGGGCACGTCCATGAGGTCATGTGATATGATTTAACAAGGATTTGGAAGGTTTTCGTCGTTGAGGATTGATTATGAAACTAAAATGGAAGGTTGATGACCAACTTGCTATTCGGGCAATAAGTTGGCTACAAATGTTGCAATTTTTCCTAGTAAAAATGTCACCCCATGGAACGCAGATCAATGTTGTAGATTTAGTCCCCGAGGATTCTAGTGGAGAGAAAATGAGTTCGACATCATTGAGGAGACTTGAAGCGGAGAAGCTGAGCAAGGTTCAGCTGGAAGGTCAGGTTTAATTTTGATTGGCGGAACTGTACATTGAAATTTACTTTTCTTAGATGTGCAGAGGAAATCAGTAATTTGACATGATTGATTTTTACCCCTCCTTGTATCATTAACGACATCGTCTTCTAAGTCTTGGTGGATATAGGCTTTTTATCCTTGTCATATGTTGTATGCCATTGTTTTCTCAAACAAGTAAATTGCATACATATAATGTTTAAAAAATATAAGCTTGGTTATTCGAGTTTTCTCTCTCTTTCATTGTGTTCATGGATTGATATTATATTAGTAAGATTACTCGATTCATTGTCAAGACTGTAAAATCTCATTTCTTGACTTCTTCTGTATGTATTATGTAAAGAAAAGTTTCATAGGAACCTTATTTTGTTACTTTCATGATGAGTTTATACTCCTCTCTTTGAAGTTTAATGGTAGTGAGGAAGGTAGAAATTGATATCTTCTAGAGACTCTATTTATGAAGAGCATTTTATGCACAATAGAAATCATCTTTAAATTTAGAGAATAAAATTTATCATACACTGCAATAATACTATCTATTTTGGCACTTTATTTTCTTTTTTTTTTTTTAATCAATATACAATTATTGATTTCTATTGCTTTAAACAATTTTATATGTCAATGATCAATCAATTCAAATATTATTTGAATAATCTAAAATTACAGCATTAAAATTTGTAGCTTATTAAATGTAATCATTAAAAGTAAGAATTAGAGATCCAATCTCTATTTTAAGAGTATCTTAAAGATCATTTTTAGGTATTGACTCTCAAATAGTGAGTATTTTGTATTTAGAGAATTTCTCTAAGATGCTTTAAAGCTCTTGAAAAAAAGAAATATCCTGGCTATGTATTATTTGATGGATGGTGTTAGACTTTGAAGTTTTTTTACGAGGTTCATATATTTGGTAATAAAATAGGATCGAGGTGTCGAAGATGGCTTACTCCGACATTAGTGTTGTGGACTATCAGGACCTCGGGTTGGTGATTGTACCACATGGTAAACAATCATTGAATGGATGCTTGGGCATCAGGAAGGCTGCTTTTGGAGGCAAAAGGTCATGAGATACTGTTCGTGATCCATGGATTTTCGATCGGAAAATCATATCCAAGCTTCATGACTAGTTTGAGCTCTTTCGACTTTTCAGACTTTAGTGATATGAAATGTTTGAGTAGCTATAGGCAGTGGCAGAGAGATGTAGGGGCTAAAGATGAATTCAAGATCAGACTATAAGCCTGACTAGTGTGCCAAAATAATAATAATAATAACACACAAACCCTGGGCCCACTAAATTTTGAAAAAGAAAAATTTATATGATTTTTTTTTTTACTTTTTAAATTATTATATTTTGTGTTTGAAAAATTTTGTATAATTAAATTAGACGGGATATTACTATATGTAAATCGAATTTTACATAATGGATTATATAATATCACATGTCACTCTATTATTTGTCAGTTTATAACACAATTAACTTTTTTATTCAAACATCATTTTATGTTATACCATATATACTATTTTTATGTACAAGTAACATAATCCAATTAGATGCCACTGGATCCGAATCATGATTTCATCAACGACCATAGGAATGGAAACCAATTGAGATTTGTTAGTAGCGATGATGAGCAAGAGTAGATTGGGGGAAACCGATATCCAAGATGATCTTGAAAGCTTGGGATGAATGGCCATAAATCCAGCCTTTCTTTACTTTGCCCGTGGCATGGACTCGAGGTGAATTCCTGAGTTGAAAGTTTGCCGATCTCACTTGAGGTAACATCATCACTGCTACAAGTATAATCTCTTTTGCTCATTGAGGCTCCCAATTGACCCTATAATGAAAAATATCACAATTAAATAAAAATGACTCTAAGTGAGATTCGTATTTACTCAAACTTGCTCGAACTTTTCATCTACGAAGTTCCCAACTTTTAGGATTTTATTAACATAGACTTTGTAATATAGTTAGCCCAACAGTTATCGAGAATTTCCATCTATGGTCTCTTTTCATTTAACGTACGGTTCAGAAAAACAGTTGCGATGGAGACAACTTCGTACTGGTTTTGCAACAACTGTAATATATACTATACAAATTAATTAATCAAAAAATGAAAGTGAAAAGATAATGTAAATTTATTTTTTACAATGATACACAATTTTAAGCAAAGGGCTAACACAATTCTCTTCAATTTTTGCTATTAACACTTGGAAAACACACTCATATTTCGTATGTAGTTCACTTACTAGGTTGGTTAGTTAAATAGACCATTCAACTTCCCACTAAGCCAAAAGGTTCCATAATCCAAGTACTCAGCAACCGTTCGGGTTATGTGTCATTCTTGTGCTTGTTTTTCCTATTGAAATATGGACGTTTTTTTATTAGATTTTGATAGAAGTTGATGAAATGTCTGGTTGAAAAGTTATGGGTTATATGATTCAACTAAATAGGGACTGCAAATCTTTGTTTACCATCACTTAGCCAACATTTAGTTTCAAACTAACTTTGTTTCTTTTGAACAACATTGCAGTCTGGTGGGAGTTTGACTTGTTATAAAATTTATGCCCGCAACCTTCGGCCCTCTATATCGGAGTAATTTCGTCCAAGAAACGTTATCATCAAGTAAATCAGCATTGCATGTCTCATTCCCCCGCCGAATGCATGCACCAAGTGATCGTTCATTTATTGCCGGCGCGCTATCTTGCTTAAGTCCTTGTCGAATGCACACATCTCTTGGCCGATGTTGGAATCAAAAAGTATTTTTACGAGTTTCATATTCATATATTTGGTAAAAACATGTATTGATGGTTCAGTCGAACATTAGTGTTGTCGAATTCTTGTGGAGTATTAAAAATCCTAGTAATAATCGATATCCAAGATGATCGTGGAAGCTCCGCCTTTCTCTATTTTAGGGAGGCATGGACTCATTGGGCTAGCTCACGGTGAGGATTTTGAGTAGGCTCAATATTGACCATGTAATGGAAAATATAACTAGAGGTTTCGAGATTTTCATAAATATTGATTTAATCGTTAAAAAAAAGGTAAATTTACGATAAGATTCGAAAATATAATTCTAAACTTGTTTAAAATGACAATTCACGTTCTTGTTATTTGAACATTATTTTTAAGAATAATCATGTGCTACTTTTTGTTAACGTTAAAAGGTTTTTGAAGAGAATGTATAAATGGTATTAGATCACAAAGGGTCAAAGTTCGAGTTTCACCATCACTTATTTAATAATTGTTTAGCGTTTGATATAAACAAAAGGTAAATATAATCAAACTAGCAAGAAAGAATCACGAAGAACCAGAGACGGATTAGGGGGGACTGGGCTGGGCTGGGCTGTAGCCTCCCCACACTCAGGCCCAAAAACTTTTTTTTAAAGTATTTTTTAGGTAAAAAACCAGTTTTTTATGTGTAATTTTTTTTTTTTTCGCGTAGTAACCTGGTTTGAAATTTTGTAGCCCGGTATTGGATCTAATTCTGGATCCGTCCTGGAAGAACCACTAAATGTAAAATAGCTTTCGATTTAACTATGCAGATTTCTTGAGTTCTTGTAAAACTGTTTCTGTTAAGAATCTCTTTTCATTACCAACCTCACACAGGATGGAAAGGGAGTCTTGTACCTGGTATAATTACCTCTTCTGATATGGACAGATGTAATGCTTCTGTGCCATAAAGTTGTATGAAATTCTACTCCAACATAGAGGACTCATTAAGCCCTTTTTCGACCATTATTATTTCACAACTCTTTTCTTACATACCCATTTTTAACCTCACATTCAGACAACAAAATATTCTACACGTAAACACAAAAGTTTTCGTACTTTTTAACCACACATTTCCTAAAAAAATCACTATTCAAAACTTCATTTTATCTAAATAATGGTTGTCAAACAGAGGCTAAGTAGTACAATCTGGTATAATTCATCCTTAAAACCAACTTATTACCGGAGGTACCCGACTGGTTATAAACCCATAAGCTAAGCCTTGAGTTAGTGATGAGGAATACATTTTACCTTTATACGTATAGTCTATTATTGTAGTCAGTAAAATTATCTTACGAAAATAAGCCATTTGATCCCGGGTGAAGTAATCACTTTTTCCAGAAGCAATGACCAACAGAACTTACACAATCAAGCCCTTTATTACGAGGTTAGAGAATCTGCCCCAAGCATTGTTTTGAAAATAACTAATGAAATAGGCCGTCGTCATGTTCCAGTGATAGGATTACATTAGCATCCCCTTCTTATTTAGGAAAACCTGGAATTTGCAGTGGCAAATATAATTCCAAATGCATACTTTTAAGAAGCATATATAGATTGCATGCATGTTGAACATTTGAACATGTCCAAAGTACAAAACTTGATTTCACACTCAGAATTGTGTGAATGTAGCTTGCTTTAGTGTATGACTTTTATAAACAACTCATTCTCTCTTTCAGATATGCACAAAGATGCAGAAGTGAAAAAAATTAGGAAAAAAAGAAAAAGAAAACAGAGCAATGTATTCCGAAAAATCGGGGACTCTATTTTAGATTAGAAAACAGACATGCAAAAATATCTGAAGCAGACTACAAAATATTTGGAAGTTGAGAATCTAATCTCTGCTGCAACTCTTTGATCTTCACCGAGAGCTCGGCCTTTTGGTCCTTGTAGCTACTCAGCAGGTATTCTTTTCCTTCTATTACTTCCTTCAACTCGCTCACTTCCCTCTTCAGCATTTCAATCTTTTCCCTCTCTCCTTTACCAGTTTTCGGATACATTGAACTGTTTTCAACTTCAAGATACTCGTTTGCATGGCCATTCCTCCCTTCAGTTGGCCATATGGGAACTGCAGGGGGTTTGTATCTAGAATCTATATGTTCCACACAATGATCAGCAATTGCCTTTCTTAGCCTCTGAATTTCACTCTCTGAATCAAATAAATCCCTGTTTGCAGCATCTAGCAATGATTGCAGATGGGAAGAACATGAAAGCTGAGAGTTAAGTGAGTTATGAAGTTCGGTTATTTGATCCTGCATTTCAAGAATGGTGTCATCTCGTCTCCTTAACTGTTGCCTCAGCTTTTGTATAACTTCTCGCTTGCTGAAAATATCAGATCCAGATTCGGAGACACATAGCGAGTCCGAGCTGTTTGATTGGTGGAATGGCTTCTGTGGAAGCTCAAGATGATCAGGAGAAGATGCCCATAAAACACCATTTTCTTTGCTAAACTCGGGAGCAGGTCGAGTCACTAAAGGAAGAACCATTTCATGTTCAGGCACCATATGGCCATTGGCCTGCTGTTTTATTTCAACCACGTTTCTTGATCCTGTTTAACCAAAGCACCAAAAAAATATTACTACATATTGGTTGAACAAGAATATAATAGTAACCACTCCCACAGGCACAAATACAATTTTGTTACACTTAAATACATCATTAATGATTCTAAAGCAATGATTTCCATGATAATTGGTGATGTTAGCCAAATATGATTACTCTGTCAAAATACTGAACCTTTAAATAAAATCCTCATTTGTATGCAAAAGCGTGAGATTTAAGCTCAATTTAGAACTCAAAAACAAAAATTATACAAGATGAAGTAACATTTGAAATCAACCCTCCAAACTACTTAAGTTTAGATTGGTGAAAGTCGGTGCCTGAATAACTGTTATAACAACCATCCACGTGGTCTGGAAAACAATAAGCACTTGGCTGAAAATGGAAGCTGCTTGACTTATTTTCATCAGTAGATTTTCCATTCCCTGCATTATAAACAACATTTTTAAAGCATAAAGAAAGTACAAAAATAAAAATAAAATAATAATAATAAATAAATAAATAATAAAACTCAAAAATAACCTTCATATTTTCATACCTTTTAAATTATTATTACTATTTTCAGGCTTTTTAGTGTCAAGGACCTGCTTCACCTTATATCCCAAGCGAATTGCTAATGTACTCAACAGAGCACTGCCCGCAATAAGGACCCAGTTCGGGCCCTCCTCCTGCAAACCTCTGGACCTCCGAGAAACCTCATTAGTTCTTGGCTTCATTTTAAAATCCATTGAAGTGATGGATAGAAATCTTCAGGTGCATCCAGGGTAAGGCCTATATTCAAACTGCATCACAAGTAAAAGGATAAAAGGCAAAAGGTACACTCGCTCTAAATACTAGTGAGAAGAAATGTTACAGATTAAATATTTCATGATCATCATAGTTAAAACCAGAAAAACCATCTCCTCCAAGGACTTAGTTCTCAATGTTCTCAAATTTCAACAAATAGAGGAATACTAATCTGAGCGGTCACAAGGAACGCCATGACGTCCGTCAACAGTTTTTTAGCAGTATATTTAAGCCTCTCATATCTTAGTTGGGTTAAGCAGAAAGACAGGATGATGAACTTTATAGTGAATATAAATAGAAATTTAAGTCATCAACTGCTTAACTGGTCAAATAGATGGTGAAAACTATGAAGCAAACAAAAGGCACAAAATTATAACTTTCATTAATGAGGCTTGCGAAACATCAAAATGCAGTGATATCTCTCTATGGGATTCTCAGGATGGCTACATATGTTTATAAAAATTCTCATTAACTGGGATATTTCTAAATTATGAAAACAGAAAGAAATGCAATAGGTCACATCTGCATTTTGCATCCCATAATGAATTTTACAAGAAAAGTGAAACCACACGAATTGACTCAGTTTAAGACCAAAAAATGATGTGGAGTACCGTTATTGCAAATTGTTAACAGGCCAAGGAGAAGCTAAGTTAATCTGCATGTATACTTCATGAAATTCTCTTACAGCATAACTCTCTTTCAGTTAGCAGCCAATTGCAAGTTGAGGTTCACTATAGACCATAGCATGATTAGTACTTGGCTCAAAGTTACGAGGCTTTCTACTTTTAGTATGCATAACATTGAGTGTGTTTAGCAAAGCTTATAATTGCTTAGAAGCTGGTCAACCTTTATTTTTATCACTCACTGTGCCCACAACTTTTACTCACTTATTAGTCACACATATCATAGAACCCACATCTTATAATCTAATAAAAGCTTAGCCGGGAAAGTGCTCTGAATCTAGCAGTTAATATTTTCCTAAAAATCTGACACCCAAAACAGAATCGAAAATGAATATTCAAATTGTATACTTCATATTCCTTCATTTAGCATCTTCTCAAATATAATTAGGATTTTCATTCATGTTTTTCAAAACAAATCTAAACTATCACACAGTCATAAAGTCAGCCCCTTTTCTTGTTCACCACTCATGATTTAGACCAATATATTATGCTTCTGTCCATAAATCGACCTTCATCGGTATTTTATTTTTGTTCGATGTAAATCAAGTACAAAACAACCACAACATATAAATGAAGCTTTGCACCAGCATTTCAAAAACCGGACACTACTAAAGGATACAAAGAAAAAAAGTGCAAATTAACTAATGCATTACTGATTAAAACAAAAAATTAAGTTCAAAAATAAAAACTCTGTCGTAATTCTAATGAAAGTTCCATTCTAATCTCTCCACCTAAGTTTTCCAATAACTGCAAGGCATTTAGGCAAACAAAGTTACTCTACAGCTGCTTTTCTTTATGCTACTAATGGGTACATTCAACAAGGACATCTACAATACTACAACAAACGCGGAGCATACACATAGACATAAAACTCAAAATCATTACAGAGACGAAAAAATTCAAAACGCAATATAATATATACTGCAAAAATTAACAAAAGTTAAACGAAAATTACCGTAATTTAGAATACGGAATACATTTAGTAGCTGATAACTAACAAGGAAGGTATTACGCTTTCGTTATTTATATAATGGAAAAGTTAGCGAAAGAGTGTGTGCGCGAGTGTGTGTGAGAGAGAGAGAGAGAGAGAGGGGAACTAAAAGAAAAGGTTAAAGGGAGGATGTGGATTATTTAATCCATTTAAAGTGAAAACAGTAAAGAGAGAGGTCTAATCGTTGTATCCAGCAGCAGTGGACAGAGTCATATTGTACTGAAATTAAATTAAAATTGGGAAAATTTCATTATCGGTCACTCAACTTTTAGTTAAATTTGTATTGAATCACTAACTTCAATTTGTGACAATTGGACTATTAAGGGCTGTTTCACTAAAATTCTGCTTTTTATGAAAGAGTTTCATGTGTATACTCACTAAGGATAATTTTCTCTAAAAACTATTTTAACTAAACTAGTTATAGAAGTAACTTTTAACTTTTCAAAAGTTATGTCAAACGAGTCTTTAATTAATTTTCTAAGAAGCTTGTCTAAACTTCGTATAGATGCGAAACGAGGCCTTGCTGTCTAATCACGTTTTTACTATTTTTTATATATAGACATTGCTCAGGCGTCGCAGCCAGCTTAGACTTATAAAATATTGAAACTTCACCTTACTAACCACATTTTATGCTTTTTTTTTTTTAAAAAAAAATATTGCTATGATATTAAATTTTGGTAATTTTTCATCATGGTATTGAATTTGTGTTTTTGTTTTGTTTTATGTCCTTTTGTTTCTTTTATGTTTATATATGTACACATAAAAAAATTAAATAAAATAATGGATTCTGACGATCTAAATAATTAGCCTAATTAAATTTATTAAATTAAAAAGTCGACTAGAGCACATAGAAATTTAAAGGCCCATCATACCGTTTTAAATCCACAATTATTCAATTATTCTTTTTAATTAAAGTTAATTGGACGGTTTCCAAATTGGTCTTTCGTATAAATTGGACCAAAGGTTCATAACATTTCACAAGTGAAGGAGCAGAAGGAAATTACGAAACCCTGAAGAAATCCTAAAACCGAAGGAAGAGAATAAATCTCTCAAGTGTTAGTTCGACGAACATCAAGAAAATCAAAATCTTCTTCAAATTAAGCCCTTGTTTGATTTTCATTAAATTACATTACATTACATTCTATTTTTCTCTTTTCTATTTTCAACCACACAATCTTCCATAAAATAATATTATACGTAAATCGAAAATTTTTCTTTCTTTTTCAACCACTCATTTTTCAAAAAATACTATTCTATACATTAAATTTTCCCTGTAATGGGGGCCAAACAGGTTCTAAACAATTCCAAGTCAAGTCCAAGAAGATCAAAGTTTTCTTTAAATCAAATCAAGTTCAAGTCTAAGATCCGAAGTGCAAATCCAAGCCCTAAGATCCAAACGTCGAACAAGTCAAGTTCTCGACAAATCAAATTATTAACAAATCTCGAAGTACAGGATTCAAGCCACGTGACCCTTCGTCTTCAAACATTCATATTATTAATAAGAGAATTTTATAATTTTGCAAGTACAAGAAGATTAATATCCCATTGTATTTTTAAAAAAATAAAATTTGCAACAATTTCTGTATTTCAATACACGAAATCCTTTGTACAAATTTTTTAGCATGCTCAATGGGATTATCTTGTCCTCTCATCTTTTAATATCAGAATCTTCAAGTTTTAACTACTACATCAACAATGGCAAGCGAAAAGGCAAAGCAAACTATGAATTATCTTAAACAGACACTTGTTGAACTATTCCATATGATCAGAGCCCAAACAAAAGTTGGGAAAACTCAACTGGTCTAGCCACTAAAGAAGTTCTTCAACAAAGGCAAAATGAAAATTGCTTTCAAAAAGCCAAGCTCTCGTTCAACATAAAAGATCAAGAGTTCGGCGAAAAGCTCTCGTTCTAACTCCGTCTTCAATGACAGAACCTTGTCTAGATCCTCATACGCCACTTCTCTGCAAAGGTAGGGAGACAATACTTTATCGGAAGAATTACTTGGGCCAGTGATCATCATGAAAGTGACATTGGGCTTAGATGACCGAATCCAACAAATGGCTCTAGCCATTGAAAAAAATAACAAAATCACTAAATGAAGAAGATGCACAAATTGCTGCACTCATGCACATGCTAAAGTTGTAAAATTCGTTGGTTAAAGAAGATCAAGAAAACCCAAGATCTTCCAAAGCTAAAGATCTAGAAGTCTAAGAATGCCAATAGAAGCAATATATGCATGATCAGACAGTTATTCAAAACATATTGCGTAACACCACTAAACTTTCTGTTCTATTCGTCCAACAACTTCAATCATTCGCAACTAGTATGGTAGTTTATTACAATCCTCCTTGGTGTATGCCAAGACCTATAATCATCGAATCGATGAAATAAATACGCCACTTGGTTACCAATCTCTAAAATTTCAGTATTTTGATGGGAAGGGCGACCCAGAGCAACATGTTGCTCACTTTACTGAGATGTGTAACAATGTAGGCACTTACAATGATACCATTGTGAAATAGTTCGTACTCTTCCTCAAAGGTGCCAATTTGAACGGTATGTGGATTGACCAACTGGGTCAATTGACAGTTAGGATCAACTCGAGCGAGAATTCCTAACATGCTTTTACAGTACTAGACGAATTGCCAGCCTTCCAGATCTTGCTCGAGCGAAGCACAGCAAGGAAGAGCCCATTGTAGAATACATTGAACGCTGAAAAAACCTCATGCTTAATTGAAAAGAATGAATCAGCAAAATATCTTCCATTAATATGTGTGTACAAGACATGCATTGGGATTACTCTATAATCTCCAAGCAAATATGTCACATTCATTCGAAAAGTTGGCAACACGTGCTCATGACCTAGAGCTTCAAATCGCAATGCATGTGAGTTACTTACCAAGTGATCCACATGACAAGAAAGAAATAAAGAAGGACGTAAGGCAGGTACATCCGAAGAAGCTATGATAATCTTCACTATCCCTGCAAAGATAGCCTTCCAAAGGTCAAGCTCAAATCTAAATCCAGAGCCAGATTTCAGATTTAAACAAAGGACAATTCCAAATTAGAGGTCATGTGACTCTGAAAGAACTTAAAGAGAAGTTGTACATATTCTCCGATTCTAAAATTTTGAGAATTCTATATCAACTCCTCGAATAGAAGATAATCGAACTTCCGATATCAAAGAGACCTGAGGAAGTTGGTATGATTGATCATCCTAAGTATTATAAATTTTATAGAATCATTAGCCATCTAGTGGAAAAATGTTTCGTCCTAAAAGATTTTATCGTTTGCTTAGACAAAGAAAATAATATCAAACTTGAAAATGGAGAAAATACAGTAATCGTTTGCTCGATCGTTTCATTAGGATCATTTGATCTAATTTCAATTGCAAAGAAAGAATATGTGTTTTCTCGTAATTACGATGCTAGTAAATCCTCGATTAAAGTGTTTGGATCTCAACTTCTAGAAGGAGCCATCCTGTGGAATTTGAGGTAAACGGATAAATTACCATCAATTACGTCAATCTAGGGATGAATAGACCACGTGCACCTGATTGTCCAATTTTCTACGAAATTATGATAGATGACTTGGATGTTTGAGATTCTGATTCAAAGTCGAAAAATGAGATCAGTAATGATTGGTCTACCTTGATAAGCAAGAAGGAGAAAGACAAAATGTTAGACAATATATGTAAAATATCACATTCTATACCTCTTGTAGAACCAAATTTGGGAACATTGTGTGCAAAAGTCCAGCCTAATAAAGAAGTAACACTAGAAGAAAATCAGCGGGCATGGATCTTGTTAAAAGATGTCATGGAAAAGATCCACTATTCCCAAATTTTGGTATTTATAATGAGAAGTCAAGACCAAGAAACAACCAAATGAGAAGGTCTAAAGTCAGATCGAGAATATCTACTAAATCAACGTACTGACTTTACACGCTCTTTCTGGACTATCAACCCTGGATGATTATTTTTCTAAGGATTTCTTTGACAAGAAATGTTTTACCTCAAATGTTGTCAATGTAGAGGAGAAAAATGAAACGAAGAACGTATCAGGACAGAGTCTCTCAGTCTTTTTTTGATGATCGCACGTCTTTAGTCGCGGTATCGATTGATCCGAAAGAATACAAAGGCAAAGTCTTAGAATATATTGAATCCACAACTTGATAAGACTGTATGACCACCATCACATTAGACAATGAAGATTTACAACTGGGTTCTAACTTTCACAATATACCACTGTACGGTTGTGGTTATATTTGAGAATGCAGGATAACTCATTTAATGATCGATTGTGGATCTGTTGTAAACATTAAGTCAGTCAAAACAATGAAGACAATCAAAATTAATGTTGGTGATCTATCTGGGAGCAAGACCATGATTCAAGGATTCAACCAGAAAGGTCATTAGCATGACTCATCTGAAGCTACAAAGAGGAGAGTTAATTTCCTCAACTATCTTCCATGTCATTAACGCTAAAACATTCTATGAGTTACTCATTGAACATGTTTAGCTGCATGAAACTGAATTGGTACCCTCGACTTGGCCCCAGTGCTTCAAATGTAACCGAGATGGAGAAGTCAAATGTGTGGTAGCTAAGTTCAGACCATTCTTTGAAGAAGAATCTCATTTTGCTGATGCTAAATTTTACATGGAAGATGAAGAATATAATTCTGCAAGATTGACCATGTCTGAATTCAAAATTCAAGGAGGTGAAGACGATGATGATATATTTGATATTGCTCCACCTCATCAATTTATCAAAGGTAAATCAAAGTTCACTTCTGAAGGATTTTCTAAAGGCAAAAGACCTTAAATGGAACTGGCCGATGTTGAAGTGTTGAGAAAAGAGTTAACTTCCAATACTAAGTATTCCAATATTGTTTTTGCCCTATGAATTCATGGCAGCTCTAGGAGAATGTAAATTTATATTGAAAGTTTCGATATCTATTCCAAACATATCAAAGTTGTGTATCTTTAACTCGTACAAACAAGACATGTCGGGTACTAAAGGAGCCGATGAATCAAAAAAGACTTTCAAAAGATGTTATAATCCTCAAGTCAAAAAGTTGTTTGAAAATCTCAGATTTGGAAAATGAGAGCCTCGCAAATTTTGTGATCTTGATGTTGTCTTTTAGGGTGGGCGTATCCTTTCTGATTTTGATGGATCCTTCATGTCGGGACCTAAATATGTTTTAGAATATGATCCAAATCCACCAAGAAAGATAAAAGTCCTCAAACCCAACTATGATTCAAATATATGAAGTTACAGAGAGAAATTAGAAGAGCCAAAAACTTCAGTGTTTGGTAAAATTGAAAATGAGAATACCAGATTTTCAGTGTTTATAAGATTAGAAAGAGAACTTTCCACAGTAGTTGAAATAAAAGGTAAAGCTTCTGCCTTTGAAAGCTTAAGTGAAGATCTTTCTTCATCTACTCAAATTGATAAAGTCGTACGAGTTTCTCAAAAGTCATCTCGAAGACAATTTGCATTCTCTTGACTTGGAATTAAAACGTATGATCCAAGTCCAAAGCCTCAACGATCAAGAAGAAGACAAAAATATCAAAAATTTTATCCATCCCTAAGGAATAGTGAAGATAAGAAAGAAGTCTCCATCAATCACATAACTTTTGAAGTAGCTTCCAACTCAGAATCCGAGTCTGCAAACTTTGCCACAACAAATGAACACGAACCAGCCTCACTTACATTTGAAGAAGAGGGACAAACTACTATGAATGATTTGAAACAATTGAACATAGAGAGTGAAGAAGACCTGAGACCAATGTTTTTAAGTGCTCTCCTCAGTAAAAAAGAGGAATCAGAGTACATCCATTTGCTTTAGGAATACAAAGATGTATTTGCATGGTCTTACAAAGAAATGTTTGGGTTAGATCCAAAGGTTGCAGTGCATCCCCTTGTAGTAAGACATGGAGTTTGACGGATCAAATAGCCTCAAAGAAGATTTCAAACAGAACTGAATCCTCAAATTGAAGTGGAAGTCAACAAATTTATTTAAAATGAATTCATAGTGAAGTCAAGTACCCAACTTGGATTGCGAACATTGTTCTTGTATAAATGAAGAATGTTAAATTAAAAGTCCGTGTTGACTTTCTGAATCTGAATCAAGCATATCCAAAAGATGATTTTTCACTTTCGACAATAGAGTCGATGGTAGATGTAACTATTAGAAATGAAGTCTTATCTTTCATGGACGGATCTTCTGGACTCTACCAAATACAGATGAATAAGAACTTACATTGTTTCGTACTCCTAAGGACATATATTATTACAAAGTTATGTTTTTTGGATTAAAAAATGCAGGGCAAACCTACCAGCGGGTTATGCAAAAGATCTTTGATGACATGCTGTATAAGAACGTGGAATGCTATGTGGATGATTTTATTGTTAAAACAAAGAAATATGATGATCATCTACAAAATTTACAGGATATTTTCAAAAGGCTTCGAAGATATCAACTGAAGATGAATTTGTTGAAGTGTATATTTGGTGTCATCTCTGGGAAATTTCTTGGCTTCATTGTTCAACATCGGGACATTGAAATATATCAGTCAATTTTGATGCAATAATCTACATGTCAGAGCTAAAAAATGTACAAAAGTTAAAAAGCCTTCAAGGAAAATTTGCATGCATTCGAAGATTTATCTTTAACCTTGCGAACGGTGTCATCCATTCAACAAATTAGTAAAGAAAGATGTACCATTTGAGTGAGATGATAATTGTAGAAATACTTTCCAAAGCATTAAACAATATCTATTCCATCCACCAGTACTCACAGCTGTAGTTCTAGAAAAACCACTGACTCTTTATGTTACAGTACAAGAATATTCTTTAGGAGCACTTCTTGTCCAAGTCAATAATAAAGAAAAAGAGAATGCGCTCTATTACTTGAGCCGAACACTGGTATGTGTTGAAATGAAATATTCACCTATTGAAGTACCAGTTACCAAGATGATGAAGAAGCTAAAAGCAAAATTGCTGCATTTCTTTTTGACGAGAAATCAAAACTCGACTAGACCTAAATGAATGGGTTGCTCAAGTATAAGTCCAAAATCTATATTGGCTCTGGAACAAAGGTGAGAAAGAATCTGATTAGGGCCATTTACTTATCCCAAGAAGGGGAACACTTAAGGGTTCAAGCTATCATACACAGAGCTAAATCTCACTTCTTTTGGCTTGGGATGGTGGGGGAAATCAAACAAGAAGTCTTGGAATGTGATGCATGCCGAAGATGTAAAGGAAAGCATGTTGCATACCTTGGTTGTTACAACCATTGCCTTAACCACACTATATGCTTGGAGCCACATATCTATGGATTTTATTGAAGGGTTACTTGTCTTTGGTACACAGAATACCATATTAGTTATAGTTGATAGATTCACTAAGTATGGTCACTTTCTAACCCTATCACACCCTTTCTCTGCTGTAAACTTAGCGAAATTATTCCTAGATAACATATATAAACTCCATGGTATGCCACAAAACATAATTTCAGATAGAGATAAGGTATTCACAAGTGTTTTTTTGGCTTGGCAGAAAGAGAGACTGAATCAATGTTTGGAAATGTACCTTAGATGCATGGTTCATAGGCAACCCAAACAGTGGTGTAGATGGGTTAGTTTAGCTGAACGGTAGTACAATACCACCCCGTATACCTCTATCAAGATGACCCTATTTGAAGCTTTCTATGGCATTAAACCACCTCAGCTAGCACTAGGTCCATACCAACAAATCAATGTGGCAGCAGTAGAAGAATTGTTACAAGAAAGGTGGAGAATAAATCAAAATCTTAGAGAAAATTTGGCACAAGCTAGAACCAGGATAAAGTTCTATATAGATAACCACAAAAGTGAAAGGGAGTTCCAACTGGAGGATTGGTTATGCCTCGAGCTCCAACCTTATCCTCAATGCTCAGTGATTAAAAGGGTGAACAAAAAAATGTTTCCAAGTATTTTAGCCCATATAAAGTGATTCAAAAAGTAGGGAAAGTCAATTACAAACTTGAGCTACCTGCTGGAGCATAGATTAATCCAGTCTTTCATGTCTCATTATTGAAAAAAAAAATTGGAAAAAAGGAAGTCCCAGTCTTAGCGATTCCAGATCAGGTTTACACTGATAGCTGAACCTTGGATACAAGATTGGTCTAAAGGGAAGGGATGTTACGAGAGAGAGGAGAAGCAGTTGAATTGGAACTAGAAGAATAAACATAGTCACAAGACCAGGAAGGAGGAAGAGAAGAGTAACAACTAATAGGATTTTCAAATTAAATAACAGTGTCATTTATTATTAATATAAACAATGTCTTTTTCGGCCAGAATTAAATTTAATTGGCAAAGAGTTTTAGCATTTCTTTCACGCTTTTACTATGTCATATCAAAAGAGCTCGATGAAAAAAGGGAGATTTTTGGGACGTGTGATTACTTCTCTTCTTCTCCAAGTTATTGTTAGGTTTAAATCTTTACAAAAAACCTTTACTCTAAACTAAATTTAAAAGGAAAAAAAAAAAAATCTTCAGATTGTAGTATTATTGGAACGGTGGTTGAAAGAAAGAAAGTAAAGAAACCTTGATGTCGAAGTCGGCGTCGCCGGTGCAGAGAAGGTCGGAGAGGGGGTGGAAATCTAGGGTTAAAATGGGCTTGGTTTCGTGCCAATTAATCTGCACAGTGCTGCGCTTCATTTTTTCCTATGAATCTCGAATTTGACTACTATTGGTTCTACAACAGATAATATTTAAATAGTGTTCATTGAATCTTCGTTTCTTTGGCTTTTCAAATTAGGGTTTATGGAGGGACAAGTATGGAGATTTTAGTTTTTCAGGGAAAATGAAGTCAAAGTCACAGTAGCGGGGTTGAATCACCTGCCTTGCTTTTTCCTCCAATAGTCGTAATATGGTTCTTCAAATAAAATCGTATGTTACTTTGGGATGATATAAGAATGCATTTTTCAATAATATATTGATGGAGAATGTGTGGTTAAAAAATAAGGAAATATTTTGAATTTGCGTACAATATTATTTTATTAAAGAATGTGTGGTTGAAATGATCTCAAATCACTGTTTAAGAATGTAGCTCAAACAAGACTTAAAGCTGCATAAAGGCACTCTAAACAATGACCAATATAGTGAGTTTATGGGTTACTTCAATTTTCAGAGAACACATAAAAAGTATCAGAATCGAATACTACAATGGGATTTATTTTTCAAACCTTTTACAACTCTAATAACATAGAACTTTAAAAAATCAACTTGGAGCTCAAAGTTTCTAGCAGAACAAAAGCACATTCGTAGGATTAGTGCCTCAGCATCTTCTGCGGAGAAACACCATCCACTCTCTTTGTGAAAGTTGCCACAACATTTTCAAAGTGGTCTTTAATAACGCCCCCGCACCAATGGAGTTAGCGCAGACTATAGCATTGTATCAATTTTAATTTTGGTATTACCTAATGGTACTAAACATGCTATAGGTGTATTGTACGTAGTGGTGATAGTAATACTAAGGCACGCAGATAGGGGCGGAATGGGGTGGAGCATGGTGGGTCACATGCCCCACCAATTTTTTGACATTTTTTACTTAGAAAGCACCCGAACGGAACGCATGCGTGGGCACGAAATCGCGTTGCGCGTCGAGAGATGGCCTCGGATTTCCCGGCAATTGCCTATTTCGGTCCAGAAATGGAGTAAAGACCCGACGAGAGTGGGAGGAACAATCCGGACGGAGGGCATGCGCGGGGGCAAGAAACCGCGCGACGTGTCGATCGATTGGCCTAGGCATAAGACGCATGTTGCAACGTAGTGCTCGCAACTTCCCAATGTCCGATCGGTTGGTACGAAATTGTCCCGAATCGAGACCGTCGTGAGGCACAACGATGCAGGACGGAGGGCAGGCGTGGGGACGAAACCGCGCGGCGTGTCGGTCGATTGGCCTAGGCATAAGACGCACGCTGCAACGTAGTCCCCGTAACTTCCCAACGTCCGATCGGGAGGTGCGAAATCATTCGGAAACGAGACCGTCGAAAGGCACGACGATGCAGGACGGAGGGCATGCGTGGGGACGAAATCGCGCGGCTTGATTTTTAAATAATTCATCATCTACTTTTGTTTGATTTTCTCTTCTACAACATACAATTTAAATAGCACTTTCATCTTCGATTTTCAAATCATTATTTAAGTGTGCTTCACCATACCCAATCGATAGTCAATATCCGCTCAATTTTTCTTGTGCATGTGTATATGTATGTGAGCTTCTTTGTCTTTATACATTGATGTTTGTATCTATTTGCATCTGTGGAAGGTTCACTTGATATTTATTTGGGGTGAAAATAGAAGGGTTTTGTTTGATTTGAATTGAAATTGTTGTAAATTTAGGAAAGTTTTAAGCTTTGTGCTTTGATGTTCTTATTCTAAATAATTGTAGGATTTAACACGAAACTCACTACTTTTTCATTTTAATTTCTGCTTTCACACCAGATTTTTTTGTCATTGGCTGTTAAAATCTGTTTCTGTATATGAGGAATTGTAGGAAAGAAAAAGAAATTATTTACTAATTTACGTTTTTCAATTTTTCTTTTCCTTTTAGAGAGTTAGAGAGCCACAGAAAGGTGGTATTTTTTTATTTTTTAAAATTAAATTTTTAGTAGTAGCACATTTAATTATAATTTTTAGAATTTTGGAATGTGTTATTCGAGCAATATTGGTACCCCGACAGTAGGGTCCAAACCGGGGTTTAGATCCAGCCATTTGTCATGAATCATGTGTTCTGTTTGCATATCCATGACTTGGATTTTGGTCTTAAGACTATGGGTGGGTGCGGGTCGGTTCGGTTCTAAAGAGAACCGAATCGAACCGAACTTTTCGGGTATCTAGTAAATGGAACCGTCGGGTCCAAATATAATTATGAAACCGTTCGGGTTCGGTTCGGTTCCGTTTGGTTCTGTACTATAATTAAATTTTTTAACATTTATAACAACATTATATAAATACAACTAATGATACATTTATTGGTTTTGGAATGTTAGAGACTAGTAAACTATCTTGTTCAAATGATCGCTACGATCAAAGTTTCGGTTGGTGAATGTCACAGTTTCGATCGGAGGTCACAGTGTCGACCGATAATTGTATAGGTTTTGGAATATTAGCGAGACTGCGAGAGTGAGTGCGAGAGTCGAGACAACGTTATGCACTTTGGTGTTGGTGTTTAGGGTTATTTAGTGGATTTGATCTTGCTTGGCTAAGAAATGAAACAATAAAATGGGTAATTGGACCAAAAATTAAAAAAATTAGAAATGAAACAAATTATTTGGCCAAAAATTTTGATTTAGAAATCGTTAATTTGTTAATTTGTTTAGAAAAAATTAAAATAATTTGATTTACTCAATATAAAAAAAAATTACAAAGATTCGATTCTTATTCGGTTCTTCGATTCTAGGTCTAGAACCGAGAATCGAACTGTACCCGTCGGTTCTCAATTCAGATACCCGTTTGGGTATTTAATTTGACAAGAACCGTCGGGTTCGGTTTTCGGTTCGGTTCGGGAGATTTGCCCAGCCCTACTTAAGACACTATTGATGCAATAGATGATTTGCTTTGCAGTTATGTAAGAGGACACGGGTAATTCAGAATGGAGATGGGGCATAATTTCACTTTTTTCATTCGAGAATGGAAGGGAAAGGAGTTGTTTGACTTTCTATGTTTAGTTTAAGTTTGAATTTGTTTATGGATCCCAATTTAACATTTTCAAGACAAAGTTATGTGCGTTTAGGAGTTGCAATGTTGAGCTGGCACTCACATTTGAGTTGAAAAAATTGGCGCTCGTAGCTTTTTCATAATTTTTTTGCAAATTCGATTGGGCCCCTAATTTAAAATGTCTGTATCACCACTGCATGCAAGCTATAGCATTTGCATCTAGTTTCACTTTTTTGCATGGTCTAATTGTGCTAAGCATGCTGTCAATGTATTGTAAATAATACTGAATGCAACTGAACAACAGGATCAAAGAAGAAAAATAATTGAGAAATGCAAGTATTAAAATTGGGAGCTATGCTACACAAAAGATGGAAAGAAGTTTATGCCTCTGTTTGGTACCGCTAAAAAATTGTTAAAATCTAAGTCGAAGTTATTAATTAATTTTAACCATTTCATAGAGCATGCAACTTTTTTACCATACATATTCCATCAATTGTTATCAAAATTAATTAAAAATCTGATTGTAATCTCTCCCAAATAGGGACTATATGTTTTTCTCCTTTTGTTTATTATTTTGTCCACTAGTTCCTTAAAACACTGTGTCCCATTATATTTGATCAGAAAATTAGACATAATCCATCAGTGAGATCCAATTACTATAAAAATTAGAGGTTGGAGATCATAATGTCAAGAAATGCTATTTTGAGTATAGAATGAAACATATAGGCATTAACTTGTGTTATTGTCTTTAAACATGGTCTAGTATGTAACTCGAAGTGGCCAGCCCCGTGTCCAAGATCCACTGCGGAAACAACTGTATTCAGTGAAGAGAGATGGTTGGTTTGATGTCGAAAACTGTGATGATCGTTGCACGTTTCATGCATATTAAGCTAAAAATAACTCGTTATATGTTAGGACTATAATGCATTGTTACGAGTAATTTTGAGCACTACATTGGCTTAACCCAGCCAGCTGCCAGCCCCAACCTAATATAAATCTATGGGACGTGCTAGGTCTCTGGTTATTTAGATTGTCTTGTGTTCGATCTATAGCTTGCTGGCATAGGATTACATCAAAAGGGTCGGCCGATCAAACTCGCCTAACACTACCCTTTCTACTTGATCTTCCATGTAGAAAAGATCTTATGTAAAGTAGTTGAAAACACAAAACAAAGAAAACCCTGAAAGCATCTATAATAAAACTATATCATATAGCATTCAAATTTAAAACAAAATCTCAAAATAAGCAAGCTTAAAATCCCAAAGAGCTTATATTTATTGCAGGTGGAGTGGGAATAGGCATTGCACTGTTTGCCGGTTGCGTCTCTCCCCAATGATTCAACATGCCTCGCCAGTTGCAATTATGCGGAGGATCAATGCACTTGTCAATGCGTTCATCTTTTATTTCGATTCTCCAATGCCCATCAGAATAGTTTGCCTTTTGAGCCTGCCTTCTGTCCCATTCCAACTGAGCCTTTTGTTTTGATCGCAATAGACAAAACTGTTGGAGTGTTTCTGGCATGGAGTCGTGAAGTTTCCACCACTTCTTGTGGGCTATGTCGCTTGCGAATTCTTGTAGGAAATCTGTGTTCCAGTTGCAGTCGTAGTCACGAAAGCACATCCATGGCTTGTTACCTGTTGAAACGACGAATACTCGAGTTTTTAGATGAGTTGGTTCAACATGTTAGAATGATTGTGTAATCAAGTTTCGCAACTGTCTATTCTTGAAAAATTATGCACATGCCAAACTTATAGCTAATCTCATCTGGATGACCTTACTTTCGAGACAAAATAATTGAGATGAGATTTGAATACAAACAATGTCACCATTTACATGAAATAAGGCTAGAACATTACCCAAATAATGAAGAACGTAAATAACCGGTGGTTCTGCTGTGAAAAGCCGAATTTTCTTCTGCTTTACTTCTTCATCGTCCCCAACCCAAAAATTCTTCAAGAAATTCATATACCTTGGAAATCTATGCCACCATGTGAAAACCTCATTCAGGTATCCCTGATCTCCACCATTATATGATTCAATTTCATTAATATTATCCATCAAAAACTGGAATGTGCAATTCGATGGCTCAATCACCATTACTCCAGAATTGAAAAGTGTTCCATGGTTCCCCGTTGCAGAGATTTCTGGCATCGAAAACAAGAAATCGATGTTTTTGAGAATAAGCAGATCGGAATCGATGAAGATTATTTTGTCATAATCTGTAAGTTGCCATAATCTGAACTTGCTGTAGTTCCATTCGTTGTAGGCATCTTTTTCGGCCTTAGGATTTCTGATTCTTTGTATTATTCGGATTTTCCAGCCTGCTAATTCGAGTCCACTTTTGTGGTATTCGCTGATTGTGTCATCGACAAGGATAATGAGATCCCTGGTGGATCCAGCCATGCGGATGCTCTGGGCTGCAGCTATGGCTCCACACACATAGACATTGGCCGAGTGCAGGACGGTAGCGGAAGCCTCTCGTTGCCCGTTTCTGGTGTAATCCTGTGCTGTTATGTGCCAAACAAATCTTTATACGATTAGTGAGTATTAAGTAACACGCACTTCGTGATGTTATCAAAGAATCAAGTTTGACGTTTGGCAAAATCCCATATTTGGTATCAAGAATATTTAGTGCGCGAAACTAGATAGAACTTACCTTTGGCTCCAAGGGGAAGTGCAAGTTCACATGATCCTATTGGAAGCTGAAGCTTTTTTCTAAGCACATCCTTGTTCGGTTTATATAACCACATGTTGCCAACACGAACAACTCGATCCTTGCACGTGAACAAATTTGGTATCGGCGGGCACTTTGTAATTAAAAGAAGATGAACAGGGTATCTACCTTTGCAAGAGGCAGCTAAACCAGCCACTGATATCTGCAAGTGTAGTCGAGCAATATCTTTCGACCAATTCACTTTATTACGACAAGGGAGTTTGACAGAAACAAGATCAGGGCGATGTCTTGGGACTTTAAGGTTAGATAGACGAGGGCAACTAGGAACTATGTCATCCTGTTCTTCATCAATCCATTCAGGATACAAGGAATCCCAAGTAATGTTTTTCTGGGCATAATCCAGGTGTAGAACTTCGTGATTAGCCGTGGGAATAAGCTGTTTCCATTGATGGATTTCGCTCTCATCAAAATTGAGAAGTCCTACTCGTCGAATCTTATTATCTTCAGGTAACTGCTCCAGTGCTCTTAAAATATCATGCCAATTGATGTCTAAATGTGATACGTATCGAGGATCCAACTCGCCCCATATCCACCTGTTCACAAAATGTGGCTTCAATATATAAGCTATGCATTATTGAAAAGCGTCGATCATATATTTGATGATATTGTCGTTGACTCGTCGTTCATTTGATTTACGTGTACATAGTTTATACTAATACTAATTATAAAAAAATAATTGATAACGATTTAGAAGATGAAAAATTAACTGACATGTGAATAATATTATAAATAAAAGAAATAAAAGTGAAAATTATTTATTTAATTTTTTAGATAAAATATAAAAACGAATAAATATTTATTTAATTTTTTAAATAAAATGTAAAAACTAACTTATAAGTCCATTTAATTTTTTAATTAATTATTTGGAGTTCATTTGTATATTTATTTTGAAAAATTTGGGAGGCAATTAATTAATTATTTTTTATTTTCTTTTTGTTTTGTTTAAAGAGGACGATATATTCGTCATTTCACAAGGCTTTATTGAGAAAATGGAAAAAAAGGTTGTATTCCACAAAGAAAATGTCATATAGGGGGATTTTCCTCAAAAATGAAAAGGTCGTAGTTCGCAAAGAAATGTCAATAGAGCTAAAGGTTAGGGGTGTCTTGTGTCAATTACCCTTTCTTAAGGTCTGCTTCTATTATGGTCTTCTCTACACAAGTTCTCGAACAATGTTTTTGAACAAAAGCACGGGGCTTCTATGTGTTCTACAAGTTCAAGGGAGTTTAAAGCCTGCAATGGAAGAATATCTGACTCGAATTCGAAGGGCCGTGCACTAAAACTTTAAATGGGACATTATCCATTAAGACAGAATCAAAATAGAAGACTTGTACAAGCTCAGTTAAGATTATGCACATGAATCCTATAGCCTAAAGCCCCAACCGTATAACAGAGTTGCGGTGAGTTGACAGCCAGAATAAATTTTAGCACATCCTATGATATGAATTCTAATGGATTGAAAGGACCAGCCAAAAAAGGAGTCCTTTAGTCGACCCTATCTGAGAATAAGATTTAGTTTGTTGTTGTTGATGCAGAAGCGAAAAAAGTCATTGAATGTAAAATTTACCTGGAAAAGTTGTGGAATATACTTTTCTGTTGATAAACTGGTGGAGATGAAAGAATTGTTACAAGTGTTCCAAGAACAATGGTAATCAGGACAATTTTTAGTGGGTGGATCTTGATTCTAGTACTCTTCCCTGCAATGGCAAACTGGAAAGGATTCTCAACACTTCTAAATTTGATTTTCTGCAACCTTTTCTTATATGCATCATCTCTGTTAATAGGGCATGTAGACGCATGTTAGAGTAAACAAGATGAACTGAATCCATAATAAACAAATAAATAAGAACAGTAAGAACCAGTATTCCTTGAATGTGTGTGTGTGTGTTTATATGTATCTTTGCACGTCGAGTTGACATGTTAAATTAGTTATAACTGGTCATATCTTAAGAAAAATGTCACGTGAACTGTTAAGGAAAAATAATCCCACATCGGTAAAATACTGAAATATTGACCAACTTAAAAAGATCTTGGGCCACTCCTCTTAACAAGATTGACCTTATTAAAATGGACCCCAACTCTTAACATGGTATCAGAGCCCATTATGCTCCAACGAGCTATTCAATCCGATTAAGTCTCAAAAATGAGCACACGGATTTCAAGATGGTCTGCTCAAAAAATGAGCCATCATCTTGCGGGGACATGTTAAGGAAAAATAATCTCACATCGGTAAAATACTGAAATATTGACCAACTTAAAAAGATCTTGGGCCACTCCTCTTAACAAGGTTAACTTTATTAAGATGGACCCCAACTCTTAACATGAACGGACTTATTTTGGTTTTGCCTATTTTCAAGTGTGTCTAGTCTGACTTAACAAACAAGCCGTTGTGTTATTCTGTCACTTCATCATGTCAATTACATAGTTTTTTGAACTACTTCCTATACTAAAACAACTTATCTAAAAGCTTTATTCGTTAAAAGGGAAATGATTTTTTCTTTTTTGTTTTTTTAATACCCCTCATATGCAATTCATAGACACATAATATGATTTTTTTTTTCTTTTTTCTTTTTTTTTTAAGAGGCAGATGAATGTTCACAAATTTACGGCGGGTGGGACTTGAACAGAGTTCTTTACTACATCGGATATGATACCATACGAAACCTTCGCATTCATAATCTAATGATCAAAACCTTCCAAATGTCTTTATCTTTCTAGTCAACAGTTGTAGGCCTCTAGTATGACGAAGTACCGAATTTGTGACATTTTTCCCAAGGAAAAAGTTCATGAGGGGCTTAAAGTACTACATAAGATTGAATGTTAAGACAATTGAGAAGTACTACATAAGATTGAATGTTATCCATGGATAAGAAACATAACCAATTCAGGAATGAACTCACATCCTTTGTCTAGTATCCATGAGACTTCTGGAACAATTTATCACTGCAATATCAGTTTGAATTACGTGATAATTTGATCTGCAATACAATATAGAATCCAGGTCATGACATCATAGGCCCACAAACTTTAATAAACAATAACTTCATAGGGTCGTTTAAAAGAAAAATATTGCACGAAGATTGCTTCAGAAACTTGAATATGTGATTCCTTCTCGAGAGCCATTCATACGTTGGAAACGCTGTAATAGAACTCTCCAAATTTACCTTTGAAAATGCCACTACAATTTCCATCCCTTAAGGATCGAGAGGTTAAGATGAAAACCAAGAGAGAGAAAAATTTTGTGACTGATGGAATATAGAGCAAGTAGAGAGTACAGCCTACTAATATGAACAATCATATATTGAATTCATGTTTGGTAATGTGATTATATAATGTTACAATAGCAAGAAAGAAAACGAAACTAAAATCTTGTCTTTTTTAGAACCATTCCACATGATCTAATACCACGTAGAAAACGTGCAGTTATCTCTTTCTTTTAAAAGAATAAGAAAATATTTCCCATTGTATAGAAATCCTTCTAGCTTTGGAAATTTTGTAGGTACTAGGAAAGTTTGATCTGTCTTAAGGTTTCTACTTATTTTGGGAAGCACCCTCTCGTTTGATTCATGAAAAACTTTTATCCCCTCTGTCAGAAATATTTGATCCCTTTTCCAGTCGCTATGTATAGGACACATTTCAAAAGGTCATACGCCCATCAATAGTCACTTCCATCGCTGTTGTTTTAGAAGTCATAGTTAAAATACATCTAAATTTCATATGTAGTCACTTAACATTCGATGAAATCTTAATTGGCTATTAAAACCTCAATTTATTTTCTAATTTCACCATTTCGTCACCTGCTTTCTCCAAATTAATGAAGACCATTGGATTAGCAGCCATACCACAATGAATCTTCCATGTAGTCGATGCATCGTATGTCAATTATGTAAAAGTGTTAAAATAAAAAAAATACATCTAAACATTTTAATCTAAAGACCGCAGACGAAATTTATCGACAAAACACCTTATCATTCAAGAGGATTTGAAATATGATTTCAAACTAGGAAAAAAATTGAAGCTTGAACTCAAGATGTGCTAGTTGAGATACCCGTATGTCGACCACCTCAGATGGTGTGAAGGTGGGGTAGCATTATTGAGCTCTACCACCTATATTTCTCCTTGATGTATGTATGATTCAAAATCTTTAATGTCGAAAAATCAACTATACCATTTAGATCATATTCTATAAGTTAGAGGTTGATCCGTAGTGCAATAAAAAAGATTTACATTTTGTTCTTCTTCAATACTATCCATTGTTGTAGTGTTCACCATGCCAGATTTGTCATAAATATTTTCTTAATCGAGTAAAACAAATATCATATTCTTCTTGCCTTTATGGCTATTAAAAAACATTATAAAAGAATGGGTGTATTAAATGTATTGAGTTAATAAAACACGTGCAATGTCTTACCAAATGGCAAAATTGTAATAATCTTTTATACGTAACGAGGTAGAATATCTCATTTGTAACATTTTAAAATTTAAAATTCTACTAGGTCTTTCTATAATCATTTTTTTAATCAGAGTTTCAAAGTTTAAAATCACACTCGCTCGTAGGCAAACATTATTCGCTTTTGCAAAGTGGTTTTCAATTTAAACCATGATAAGCCTCATCGCAACATACATACGAGCATAATTATATACCAATTCTAGTATTCTTCAATTTATAATGTTGAGATTATTATTGTTCTATGTTCTTTTTCTGCTGCACTTAAATTGAACAAAATTTTCTTATGGTCAACTGTCCACTTAGTCAACTGCAAAAAACACTGTAGAATCACGCAATGCAAGCTGCTCGCGTGTTTCCTAATCGCAAGGAAAGTTTTTACATTTTATAGAACAAAAGTTTTTACATTTTATAGAACAACTTTAACATATTTTAATAAAGCTTGCTGAATTAAAACATCAAAAGACAAGAAGCCAATTTAAATTTAAATTGGAGAAAACTGGATATATGCAGTACTCTTTTTAATAACGTTTTGAAGTACTCACAGTGTATTTTGCAATGCATATTTCAATCTGCTAAACCGCTAACGATGAGATCAAAATAGTGAGTTGGAAATCTAATTCATAGCCATCACCTCTTTTGGGGCCTATATTTCAATCTTTGGAAAAGGTTGTGGGTATCATTTTGAGAAACTCATGATTAGCTATATATGCCACCACATAGTTTGAAATGAAAAACTGTTAAGTGGTGGACTTAAATAAAATGATATTTGATGTCAATTATGATCAAATTTATAAGTATGGCTAATTTTCTGGTTGCTACAAGTTGTATATATATTGTTATTTTGATTGAATTGGTGAATTGAAAATTTGATATTATTTCGTTAAATTTGTATATTGTAGTTCTTGGCACTAATACAGAATTAATAAGTGATCATTTTAATCATTTGAGGAATTGCAAATAGCAACGTAGGGGGTCTGTCCAATGAAACTTTTGAAAACTTTTTGAGACCTTTTTTAAGTGATAGTTTTTGTAAATTTTTTGGACTTCTCTATAGATTTGTATGGAATTAATGGAAGTCATTCGTAGACTTCTGTATACTTTCATTCTAAAAATTTTATAAACTTTTGAAAATTTTCAAGTTAAAATGAAATTCACCTTAGTCTAATGCAACAGTGTGAAGTTCTCACTTCTCACATCTCACATCGTATGTGTGCTGTGGTTCATTGGTTTCCACATTCTCTTTCCTCTCTTTATGTAATAAAAAATATTTTTAAAATAACCCGTAGAAAAGAAAATATTTTAATCATGACTCTAGTGTCCATAGAAGGGAAAAAGGATATAGAAATATTGAAAGAGATAACAAATACATAATAATATATAGTTTTTATTTGTGAAAGTTTCTCAAAATATTAGAATGAATGAGAGACAAAATTTAATATTTTACTTTTATACTGTCTACTTAAAAGTTAGTATGTTAGATACTTTTATAAAAAAATTTAAAAGTAATTGATAATTTACGTACACCGAACTTTAAAAAAAATAAAATTAATTGACTATGCTATGATTTTAGGGGTGTCAATTTGACTTGTCAATTTGAGTTGCCCATGTTAGACCCGGAAAAAGCTCTAGTCGGCCCGGCTCGAGGCTCTAGTCAGGCCCCATTTTGGAGCAGTGGCCCGAGCTCGAGCTAGAGCCAATCTATGTGGCTCGACGAACCACACTGGCCAGCTCGTGTCATGGCCAATTTTCGATTAGTGACGAGCAGATTCTTGAAAAAATTATTGCAACAGTGTAGCTGCTTGTACTATTGCTTGCTTCACTAAAGAAATGGATTATTAGTTGGTAAAAGTTATTCACTTTCAACTACAATAATCAGCAACGAATTTTTCGTTGGTAACGATGATATTCCTTTACCAACGGATATTCTATAATACATTAGTTTAATTAAAAGAAAAGTCAAAAGTAAAAAAAAAAGGAAGAAAATGGTGGCTTAGGCGGTGGATATATATATATATATCCACCAAACTCAAAACAAATCCATTTCAACACACAAACACACACTACACACCAAGAAGCCGAGTGCAAAGAGAAAGAGAAAGGAAAAGAGGGAAAAAAATGAGGAAGGAAAAAAAAAAAAGAAATTTTTTGCCAACATGTTAGAAAACAAGTTCTTCTACTATTAGGCTTGAATACTTCAAAGTTAAAGGTAAGTAAAAAGTTACTTATTGTCAAGTTATGTTTAATTTTATAGTTGTTCGATTGTTAGATTAAATTCAATTTTATTAAAGGGTTAAGTATAATAATCTATGAAATTGAGTAAAATAAAAGAACTATTAGTTTTATTGATTAAAGAGGCTTTAAAAATCGTTTAAACGTAAAATGATTAAGTTTGGGTATCGCCTATTTAATTATTGAAGTTATTTTAAATAATTAATTGTTTATTTGAAAATTATATCATATTTCAAGCAGCGATACGGATATCGAGACATCTTATCAACCAAGTTGATTTTGGCGTACATAGTTCTGTGAGTGAAAAAATATAAATATTTTTAAAGTATTTATAAATTAAGTAAGTATGTGCAATTATGTGTTCGATTTTATGATTATTACATAAATCTCTTTTATTATGATACACGTGAATCTCAAAGATTATTTATGGCACATTTGTGACTTGGAATGTAAAATATGTGATATTGAGATTTGTTTAGTATGTGAGACATGTAATATTGAGATCGGCCAGAAAAGTATCCATGATTATATATTTCTTCTAGTTTACAGAGGGGCGTGGCCGTGTTTTATCCTACACGGAGGGGTCTTGACCTGACATTAGTCTTGATCATGTACATATAGTTCACATATGAGCCTTGGCCGTGTTCTAGAATTGATTATCAAAGGTATTTGAGATCTGTTTTCGTTCACGGAAGGGACCAAAGGTCTGTGACGAAAGTTCTTAGCCCGAGGGACGGATTACAAATTTTAGTCAGAGGTAAATTTTTGGTGGATTTTTCAGTACTTTTGATGTGATGAGATTATATTATGATTGCCAGCTTATGTTTATATCTTGATTTGAGATGATATTTTATGACGTTATGTGTATGTCTCACATTTTGACTATAATTATATGATGTTACGTTGCGAGTTATTCAATGATATGAACTCGATTTTCGATAAAAATGTAAAATTAAAAAAGTATATTATTTTCGAACTTCTCCACTCACTGAGCTATTAACTCATATAATTTTTCGTACTTTTTTCTACAGGTAGCAATTGATTCTTTTTAACTAGAAGAGTCTAATGATTTCGAAATTAAAGCCACACGGCATGTTGAATGTTATAACTCATATTGATGAAGCATGAAATAAATAATTTGGGCCAATCGCACTATATTTTACATAAGTATTTGATTTTGAAACATTTTTTTTGAAGTAACTCATAGTTTTGGTGATAGATTTGACATCTAGTCAGCATCTATCGTCGGTGCACGCCACGTTTCGAGTCCACTAGGGTGATTCGGGACGGGTCATGTCATATTCCATGTCTTACATAACTGTTTAACATTTGGATCTTTCACCTATGGAAGACGGGTCATGTCATATTCCGTGTCTTATATAACCGTTTAACATTTGGATCTTTCACCTACGGATATTCCGTAGGTGATGTACATCCGTTGGTAATTAGAAACGAATTATCTGTTGGTAAAAGTAATTCACTTTTAACTACGATAATCAGCAATCGATTTTCCATTGGTAACGATGATATCTCTTTACCAAAGATATTTTTTGCCTCATTTAATCGTTTAACATTTGGATCTTTCATCTACGGATATTCCGTTCATAATTAGAAATGGATTATCCGTTGGTAAAAGTAATTCACTTATCCCACATCGAAAGTTCAAAACAAAGTTTTTGAAATTGTTCTATATAAATTAATTTATGGTCCAATAAGTGGTTAAACAATATTTTGACCTTTCAATTCTGTTGGCTAAAAGTTAAAAAAATTAGAATTATTAAATAAATAATAATAACAATAATAAAAAATAAATAATTTTTTTTACCATGCCTCACATGTATGCAGCTATTTACAACATTAATTTTTACGAATTGTAATAGTAAATATTTACCAACAGAAAGTCAGTTGGTATTGGTTAAAATTTTTACCAACGGAAATTTGGTTGGTAAAAGATTCTTATTTTACCAATGAAAATTTCGTTGATAAAATATTTACTCGTTACCTACGGCAGGGTCCGTTGGTAACTATCAACGACCCTCAAATTAGCAACAAATTTGATGTTGCAAATATTTTGTTGGTAAAAAGTAATAGCAACGGATATCGAGATTTCAGGAACGAAAAATCTGTGTCTGAAACCATGTTTTTTAGTAGTGTTAGAAGGCTGCTTGTGTATATATTTAAAAAAATTTGAGCGGGCCCAACTCAGCTCAATAAGGCCTGAGCCTAGATTTTTTGGTTGAGGAAAAGCTCGAGCCTAAAAAAATTGAACCATTTTTACTCGAGTTGAGCCTGAAGCCTCAAGTTTCAGCTTGTGAGTCAGCTTGATTCGACTCATTGACATCCCACGTGATTTTTAAAGATTCTTTAAAAGTCTATAAGTTTTCATTGAATATACCAATACTTTTAGAAAGTCTCAAAATGTTCATATTAAATACTTTTTAAATTTCAAACAGTCTTTAAAAGTCCCAATTAAGTACACCCCATATGACAGTTTTTTAAGGTACTAGTATTTCATGTTTTTGATACTTTTGTAATATTTTCGATTTTGTTTTTTTAGTCTTTTAAGGTAATTTTTTTCTCAACAATATGTCCGCCCACTCCAAAATTTGATTATTGCATGATTTTGAAGTTGTGCGATTCCTAGGGGGTTCTATGCATCTATTTGAATGATTGGATTTATTTATGGATGACTGAATGTATATATGATTGATGAATGAAATAATAATCAAATTTTTTCCGTTATAATGAGGCACAAGGGAAACAAGATTCTTGGACATTGTTTTTTAAATTAATTTTTTCAAAGCGCTATTACCGGTTTGAAGGCAAGATAATTTGTAAGATATATAATCTGAAATTAACTTCTTATTTTGCGTTATAAAATACTGCAACATGCGAAATAGAATTCAACAATGGCGTGCCATGTGGCTATAAGGAAAACATTCCAGCAAGTTGAATTCATATGAAAAAACACCATGGATACATCAACAATTAAAATGACAGAGACCGAAACGAACTAAAGAGCACATTTGGAACATCACATTCAATAGTACTACATAATAAGATTTTAATTTCTTTTCTTCCTCAATAGTGGCAAACACTATTTATTCCACCAAACCAAACATGCTGGGAACTTAGCAAAATAGGATTTCTTCTTAGGTTTATCAAATATCCCAGATCCATAAGTCTGATATGTCATCTCAATCAAGAGAGGGAATTGCAAGATGGAGCAAAGAACTATCGGAATCGTTGAAAGGATGATGATCGGAATGGTAACCCAAGACAACTTCTCATGTAGAATCAGATACAATGCAGAACCAAAGGATGGCATCATTGTAACAATCGAAAAGAACAAACATGTCAATCCAAATATTAATTTCGTCGGTAAAGACTTGAGAAAATCTTCTTCTGCATAATGGGCCGTAAGAATTCCTAAGAACATCAACAGCGACGTACTTGAACTGAACATTGACAAGGCATTTGAAATCATGAAAATCAAGAATGGAGTTCTTTGAGTTTCCAGCATTGTTGGCAATCCTGAGTTTTCTTTATTACCACCTGGTACTGTGAAAGCTGTTGTGAACATTACAACAGCAATTAGAGTGCCTACTATCATGCTTGATCCTGCTGTGCTTTTCATCCAGCTCTCTGCATCTTTGGTTAATTTCTTGTGTTCATCAGTGAATAACATTTCGAGTGTTTTGGTGATCGCATTTTTTTCCTCTTTGAGTTTGGGTTGTACTATGCTCTCGACTTCCTGTTTATTGGAAGAAACAACTTAAGATGAGGATTTAAAACTATAGATAATATAGATTGACGTACCATTAGAGTAGATAAAATGTCGTGAATTCAAAAACATTTGTGAGTAGGGAAGAAACAAATTACACCATATTATGTCACTTTGGACTACTTTTTTTGGGATGAAATCATGTGCACAATTTGAACTCCATATCGAATCACCTCATATAAAGCTTAAACTTTTGGAAACAAGACAAACTTATATATGTGAATTAAGTGTTCAATAACTATCACCTATTTATGAAAATTGTACGTGTCGTAGAGTGGGAGCATGTTGAAGATAAAATTCAAATAAATAAGTATACGATATCTCTCAACAGCTTAAACTTTCAGATATTATGACTTGAATAACAATCACAACAGTAACCTCAATTTCTCCCTCATCCGTCTCCTTTTCCAACCTCAATTCCCCCCATTCAATTGAATGACCAATAAATAATAATTGTTGCAAACCAAGTTAATAACCAATTCTCGCTGTATACCTCCAACAAAAAGTTCACACTATTCAAAAACAATAGACTATGCAGACACTATCACTTTTTGTATCATTTCATGCACATTTAGTAGACAGGCTCTGAGCATGAGACAATAATTGCTTTGTTGTTGAACAATATGGTGACTTATCTGTATGATTTAGATGTTCGACGGGGAATCCTTCATTGCTAAACAGTGGCGTATTTCAAGGATGAAAACAATTTCTTCTCCGGTACCACTATTTCGATCAACACTTTTTATATATACATCCACTTTTAAAAATTAAATTTTATTATATTTTAAAATCCTATGTAAATTTACTTAAATAGATATAAACAAAATTAAATAAAACTACATAACTCTAAATTGATCCACTAGTTTTTATTTTCATTTATGCTTAACTAGAATCATAATAGAAAGAGAAAAAATACATGAATATAATTATAGGTGATGGTGGCCCTAAATGTGATTTCTGTGTAGGGAATTGACACGACTCGTCCCGAATCACCCTAGTGGATCGGAAACGTGACGTGCGCCGAGGATAAATGTTGACTAGATGTCAAATTTATCACCAAGACTGACTATATATGGGTTATTTCAAAAAATACAACAAAATCAAATGCTTATGTAAAACATAATGTGATGGGCCCAAATTATTTATTTTGTGCTTCATCAAAATGAGTTATAACACTCAACATGTCGTGCGGCTCTCATTCCGAAATCATTAGGCTCTTCCAGCTAAAAAGAATCAATTTCCACCTGTAGGAAAATAACGGAAAAATATATGAGTTGATAGCTCAGTGAGTGGAGAAGTTCGAAAATAATTATAATTTTTCATTTTTACATTTTTCTCGAAAATCGAGTTCATATCATTGATAACTCGCAAGATAACATCATATAATTATAGCCAAGACGTGAGACATTCACATAACGTGGTAAAATATCATTTCAAGTCATGATATAATCATAAGCTGGTAATCATGTTATAATCTCATCACATCAAATGTATTGGAAAATTGACCAAAAATGTACCTTTTGACTAAAATCTGTAATCCGCCCCTCGGGCTAAGAACTTTCGCCACGGGCCTTTGGCCCCTCCGTGAACGAAAACGGGTCTCAAGACCTCTGATAATCAATTTTAGAACACAGCCAAGGCCCCTCAATGAACTATATATACACGATCACGACCCATTCATCCGCAGTCAACCCCTCAGTGTAGTATAGAACACGACCAATGCCCCTCTGTGAACTAGAAGAAGTACATAATCACGGGTACTTTTCTGGTCGTTCTCAATATCACGTCTCACATACCAAACAAATCTCAATATCACATGTCTCATATACCAAGTCACAAATGTACAATAAATAATCCTTGAAATTCCACATGTATCATAATAAAAGAGATTTCTATAATAATCATGTAATTTGAACACATAATTGCACATACTTTAACAATATACTTAATTTATACGTACTTTAAAAAAAATATATATTTTTCCACTCACAGAGCTATGTACACCAATATCAACTCGATTGATAAGTTGTCCCGATATCTGTATCGCCGTCTGAAATATTATATAATTTTTAAATCAACAATTAACTATTTTAAGTAATATCAATAATTAAATAGGCGATACCCAAACTTAATTATTTTATATTTAAGCGATTTCTAAAACCTCTTTAATTACTAAAACTAGTTTTTCTTTCATTTTACTCAATTTCATAGTTTATTATATTTAACCCCTTTAATAAAATTGAATTTAATCTAACAATTTAACAACTATAAAATTAAACATAACTTGACAATAAGTAACTTTTTACTTACCTTTAACTTCGAAGAATTTAAGCCTAATAGTAGAAGAACTTATTTACTAACACGTTAGGGAGTTTTCCTCTTTTTATTTTATTTTTTTCTTTTTCTCCTTTTTTTTTTCCCTTCTTCCTTCTCTTTCTTTCTCCCTGTTTCTGTTTCACTCTGCGTGTTTTTGTATGTGTAGGCAAATGGATTTGTTTGGCAATGGATTGATATAAAATAAATGCACCGCCTCACCTTTTTTGTTTGCCTTTTTTTTTTTTAATACTTTTGACTTTTCTTTTAATTAAACTAATGTATTACAAAAAAATGTATCAAAGTCAGAAATCAGTATTTATTGATTTTATCACACAAGCCACATTTCTCAAAAAATCCTTGAACTTCTCGATTTCCTTCTCGAGATTTCCCATCCTCTTTATGTTTTTGGACCGTCAAATTACAAATTTAAAGGCCATACCACTAGCCTGCTCTAACTTATAAAATTAGAAACATAATAAGAAAACATCCTCGGTGTTTTTGGAAGAGAAATGAAAGGATTAAAACCGGAATATTGAGAACACTTCTGCTCTTCCCTCTCCCATGCCGCCTCTTCTACAACATGATTTCTACAACGAACTTTTAGTCCCAAAATTTAATCTTTTCTATCATACTTTTAATAACTTCCTAAGCCAATATATAATATTCTCATCTTTCATTTTTCTTTTTTTTTTTCCCAAACCCTTAGGAAAACTCAATTATTTTTTGAAGTTGAAATTCAAGATACTGCTTTTTATGTTCTCCAAATCTTCACCTTACGTTCTAATTTAAACTATTCCCTAATCACATTCTTTTTCTATAACAATGGTTNTAGTATGTGAGACATGTAATATTGAGATCGGCCAGAAAAGTATCCATGATTATATATTTCTTCTAGTTTACAGAGGGGCGTGGTCGTGTTTTATCCTACACGGAGGGGTCTTGACCTGACATTAGTCTTGATCGTGTACATATAGTTCACATATGAGCCTTGGTCGTGTTCTAGAATTGATTATCAAAGGTATTTGAGATCTGCTTTCGTTCACGGAAGGGACCAAAGATCTGTGACGAAAGTTCTTAGCCCGAGGGACGGATTACAAATTTTAGTCAGAGGTAAATTTTTGGTGGATTTTTCAGTACTTTTGATGTGATGAGATTATATTATGATTGCCAGCTTATGTTTATATCTTGATTTGAGATGATATTTTATGACGTTATGTGGATGTCTCACATTTTGACTATAATTATATGATGTTACGTTGCGAGTTATTCAATGATATGAACTCGATTTTCGATAAAAATGTAAAATTAAAAAAGTATATTATTTTCGAACTTCTCCACTCACTGAACTATTAACTCATATAATTTTTCGTACTTTTTTCTACAGGTAGCAATTGATTCTTTTTAACTGGAAGAGTCTAATGATTTCGAAATGAAAGCCACACGGCATGTTGAATGTTATAACTCATATTGATGAAGCATGAAATAAATAATTTGGGCCAATCGCACTATATTTTACATAAGTATTTGATTTTGAAACATTCTTTTTGAAGTAACTCATAGTCTTGGTGATAGATTTGACATCTAGTAAGCATCTATCGTCGGTGCACGCCACGTTTCGAGTCCACTAGGGTGATTCGGGACGGGTCATGTCATATTCCATGTCTTATATAACTGTTTAACATTTGGATCTTTCACCTACGAAAGACGGGTCATGTCATATTCCGTGTCTTATATAACCGTTTAACATTTGGATCTTTCACCTACGGATATTCCGTAGGTGATGTACATCCGTTGGTAATTAGAAACGAATTATCTGTTGATAAAAGTAATTCACTTTTAACTACGATAATCAGCAATCGATTTTCCATTGGTAACGATGATATCTCTTTACCAAAGATATTTTGTGCCTCATTTAATCGTTTAACATTTGGATCTTTCACCTACGGATATTCCGTTCATAATTAGAAATGGATTATCCGTTGGTAAAAGTAATTCACTTATCCCACATCGAAAGTTCAAAACAAAGTTTTCGAAATTGTTCTATATAAATTAATTTATGGTCCAATAAGTGGTTAAACAATATTTTGACCTTTCAATTCTGTTGGCTAAAAGTTAAAAATTAGAATTATTAAATAAATAATAATAACAATAATAAAAAATAAATAATTTTTTTAACCATGCCTCACATGTATGTAGCTATTTACAACATTAATTTTTACCAATTGTAATAGTAAATATTTACCAACAGAAAGTCAGTTGGTATTGGTTAAAATTTTTACCAACGGAAATTTGGTTGGTAAAAGATTCATATTTTACCAATGAAAATTTCGTTGATAAAATATTTACTCGTTACCTACGGCAGGGTCCGTTGGTAACTATCAACGACCCTCAAATTAGCAACAAATTTGATGTTGCAAATATTTTGTTGGTAAAAAGTAATAGCAACGGATATCGAGATTTCAGGAACGAAAAATCTGTGTCTGAAACCATGTTTTTTAGTAGTGTTAGAAGGCTGCTTGTGTATATATTTAAAAAAATTTGAGCGGGCCCAACTCAGCTCAATAAGGCCTGAGCCTAGATTTTTTGGTTGAGGAAAAGCTCGAGCCTAAAAAAATTGAACCATTTTTACTCGAGTTGAGCCTGAAGCCTCAAGTTTCAGCTTGTGAGTCAGCTTGATTCGACTCATTGACATCCCACGTGATTTTTAAAGATTCTTTAAAAGTCTATAAGTTTTCATTGAATATACCAATACTTTTAGAAAGTCTCAAAATGTTCATATTAAATACTTTTTAAATTTCAAACAGTCTTTAAAAGTCCCAATTAAGTATACCCCATATGACAGTTTTTTAAGGTACTAGTATTTCATGTTTTTGATACTTTTGTAATATTTTCGATTTTGTTTTTTTAGTCTTTTAAGGTAAATTTTTCTCAACAATATGTCCGCCCACTCCAAAATTTGATTATTGCATGATTTTGAAGTTGTGCGATTCCTAGGGGGTTCTATGCATCTATTTGAATGATTGGATTTATTTATGGATGACTGAATGTATATATGATTGATGAATGAAATAATAATCAAATTTTTTCCGTTATAATGAGGCACAAGGGAAACAAGATTGTTGGACATTGTTTTTTAAATTAATTTTTTCAAAGCGCTATTACCGGTTTGAAGGCAAGATAATTTGTAAGATATATAATCTGAAATTAACTTCTTATTTTGCGTTATAAAATACTGCAACATGCGAAATAGAATTCAACAATGGCGTGCCATGTGGCTATAAGGAAAACATTCCAGCAAGTTGAATTCATATGAAAAAACATCATGGATACATCAACAATTAAAATGACAGAGACCGAAACGAACTAAAGAGCACATTTGGAACATCACATTCAATAGTACTACATGATAAGATTTTAATTTCTTTTCTTCCTCAATAGTGGCAAACACTATTTATTCCACCAAACCAAACATGCTTGGAACTTAGCAAAATAGGATTTCTTCTTAGGTTTATCAAATATCCCAGATCCATAAGTCTGATATGTCATCTCAATCAAGAGAGGGAATTGCAAGATGGAGCAAAGAACTATCGGAATCGTTGAAAGGATGATGATCGGAATGGTAACCCAAGACAACTTCTCATGTAGAATCAGATACAATGCAGAACCAAAGGATGGCATCATTGTAACAATCGAAAAGAACAAACATGTCAATCCAAATATTAATTTCGTCGGTAAAGACTTGAGAAAATCTTCTTCTGCATAATGGGCCGTAAGAATTCCTAAGAACATCAACAGCGACGTACTTGAACTGAACATTGACAAGGCATTTGAAATCATGAAAATCAAGAATGGAGTTCTTTGAGTTTCCAGCATTGTTGGCAATCCTGAGTTTTCTTTATTACCACCTGGTACTGTGAAAGCTGTTGTGAACATTACAACAGCAATTAGAGTGCCTACTATCATGCTTGATCCTGCTGTGCTTTTCATCCAGCTCTCTGCATCTTTGGTTAATTTCTTGTGTTCATCAGTGAATAACATTTCGAGTGTTTTGGTGATCGCATTTTTTTCCTCTTTGAGTTTGGGTTGTACTATGCTCTCGACTTCCTGTTTATTGGAAGAAACAACTTATGATGAGGATTTAAAACTATAGATAATATAGATTGACGTACCATTAGAGTAGATAAAATGTCGTGAATTCAAAAACATTTGTGAGTAGGGAAGAAACAAATTACACCATATTATATGTCACTTTGGACTACTTTTTTTGGGATGAAATCATGTGCACAATTTGAACTCCATATCGAATCACATAAAGCTTAAACTTTTGGAAACAAGACAAACTTATATATGTGAATTAAGTGTTCAATAACTATCACCTATTTATGAAAATTGTACGTGTTGTAGAGTGGGAGCATGTTGAAGATAAAATTCAAATAAATAAGAATACGATATCTCTCAACAGCTTAAACTTTCAGATATTATGACTTGAATAACAATCACAACAGTAACCTCAATTTCTCCCTCATCCGTCTCCTTTTCCAACCTCAATTTCCCCCATTCAATTGAATGACCAATAAATAATAATTGTTGCAAACCAAGTTAATAACCAATTCTCGCTGTATACCTCCAACAAAAAGTTCACACTATTCAAAAACAATAGACTATGCAGACACTATCACTTTTTGTATCATTTCATGCACATTTAGTAGACAGGCTCTGAGCATGAGACAATAATTGCTTTGTTGTTGAACAATATGGTGACTTATCTGTATGATTTAGATGTTCGACGGGGAATCCTTCATTGCTAAACAGTGGCGTATTTCAAGGATGAAAACAATTTCTTATCCGGTACCACTATTTCGATCAACACTTTTTATACATACATCCACTTTTAAAAATTAAATTTTATTATATTTTAAAATCCTATGTAAATTTACTTAAATAGATATAAAAAAAATTAAATAAAACTACATAACTCTAAATTGATCCACTAGTTTTTATTTTCATTTATGCTTAACTAGAATCCTAATAGAAAGAGAAAAAATACATGAATATAATTATAGGTGATGGTGGCCCTAAATGTGATTTCTGTGTTGGGAATTGACACGACTCGTCCCGAATCACCCTAGTGGATCGGAAACGTGACGTGCGCCGAGGATAAATGCTGACTAGATGTCAAATTTATCACCAAGGCTGACTATATATGGGTTATTTCAAAAAATACAACAAAATCAAATGCTTATGTAAAACATAATGTGATGGGCCCAAATTATTTATTTTGTGCTTCATCAAAATGAGTTATAACACTCAACATGTCGTGCGGCTCTCATTCCGAAATCATTAGGCTCTTCCAGCTAAAAAGAATCAATTTCCACCTGTAGGAAAATAACGGAAAAATATATGAGTTGATAGCTCAGTGAGTGGAGAAGTTCGAAAATAATTATAATTTTTCATTTTTACATTTTTCTCGAAAATCGAGTTCATATCATTGATAACTCGCAAGATAACATCATATAATTATAGCCAAGACGTGAGACATTCACATAACGTGGTAAAATATCATTTCAAGTCATGATATAATCATAAGCTGGTAATCATGTTATAATCTCATCACATCAAATGTATTGGAAAATTGACCAAAAATGTACCTTTTGACTAAAATCTGTAATCCGCCCCTCGGGCTAAGAACTTTCGCCACGGGCCTTTGGCCCCTCCGTGAACGAAAACGGGTCTCAAGACCTCTGATAATCAATTTTAGAACACAGCCAAGGCCCCTCAGTGAACTATATATACACGATCACGACCCATTCATCCGCAGTCAACCCCTCAGTGTAGTATAGAACACGACCAATGCCCCTCTATGAACTAGAAGAAGTACATAATCACGGGTACTTTTCTGGTCGATCTCAATATCACGTCTCACATACCAAACAAATCTCAATATCACATGTCTCATATACCAAGTCACAAATGTACAATAAATAATCCTTGAAATTCCACATGTATCATAATAAAAGAGATTTCTATAATAATCATGTAATTTGAACACATAATTGCACATACTTTAACAATATACTTAATTTATACGTACTTTAAAAAAAAAATATATTTTTCCACTCACAGAGCTATGTACACCAATATCAACTCGATTGATAAGTTGTCCCGATATCTGTATTGCCGTCTGAAATATTATATAATTTTTAAATCAACAATTAACTATTTTAAGTAATCTCAATAATTAAATAGGCGATACCCAAACTTAATTATTTTATATTTAAGTGATTTCTAAAACCTCTTTAATTACTAAAACTAGTTTTTCTTTCATTTTACTCAATTTCATAGTTTATTATATTTAACCCCTTTAATAAAATTGAATTTAATCTAACAATTTAACAACTATAAAATTAAACATAACTTGACAATAAATAACTTTTTACTTACCTTTAACTTCGAAGAATTTAAGCCTAATAGTAGAAGAACTTATTTACTAACACGTTAGGGAGTTTTCCTCTTTTTATTTTATTTTTTTCTTTTTCTCCTTTTTTTTTTCCCTTCTTCCTTCTCTTTCTTTCTCCCTGTTTCTGTTTCACTCTGCGTGTTTTTGTATGTGTAGGCAAATGGATTTGTTTGGCAATGGATTGATATAAAATAAATGCACCGCCTCACCTTTTTTGTTTGCCTTTTTTTTTTTTTAATACTTTTGACTTTTCTTTAATTAAACTAATGTTTTGTTTTTTGACTTTTCTTTTAATTAAATTAATTTATTACAAAACTCACCCCCTTAAAAGAATTTTGTCCTCGAAATTCAATTAATTAAGTGCGAAAAAATCGTGGATATTGAGAACACTTCTGCTCTTCCCTCTCCCATGCCGCCTCTTCTACAACATGATTTCTACAACGAACTTTTAGTCCCAAAATTTAATCTTTTCTATCATACTTTTAATAACTTCCTAAGCCAATATATAATATTCTCATCTTTCATTTTTCTTTTTTTTTTCCCAAAACCTTAGGAAAACTCAATTATTTTTTGAAGTTGAAATTCAAGATATTGCTTTTTATGTTCTCCAAATCTTCACCTTACGTTCTAATTTAAACTATTCCCTAATCACATTCTTTTTCTATAACAATGGTTACATATTAAGATCGAACAACATTCTTTCGCCCATTTCATCATACGTCCTTGGAATATTTCAATATTATATATAACCTCAATTATCGTCACTTGTGCCTAGTTTTTATATGTCAATTCCATGAAAATAAATAGTTATCTAATTCTCCTTTAATTAAACAACCATAATTGATAGCCTCTCTTTTGAACTTATCTTCATAGTGTCTGACGCTTTACTCTTTTGAACTTGTCTTTATAGTGTCTAGCATTCTATCAAAAGAAGATGCACAATGTAATTTAATTATAGAAGTTCTTACAACTAACCAAAGATAAATACTCCAATTCCACCATGTAATTAATAATATTATCTATATATAATTTTATAAGTCTATCCTATGAACTGACTATATCATTTAAAAAGAATCTTGTAACCTTAATCAATATATCCACAATAATTTAAATACTATTATGCCTCCATTCCGTGTATTTGGAATCCCCAAACAAAAATATTTGAGGGTAACTACCTCCATATTAAATTAACAATATCTCCAAAAATTCAATTGTTCATGATTTTGTAAAATTCTAGTTATCCTCGACAAAACAATTGAGATAGCTCAATATGATGTTCTTTTCCTTTAATTCTATATCACCCAATGATAATATATACACAATTTCCATTTTCCACTATTTCAGATAAAATATACTTTAAAGTCTGATGATTGATAACTATTGATATTTCTCGCAATGTGATGACAAAATCCCAATATAACCAACTTCAAATCATGTTTTAATCATACATCTTTAACAATCTACAGTATCATCCATAATTTATAAGTTTACTTCAGAATATTTTCTAAACCTTAACAAAAATCATTATTGATACCATCTTTAAATATAAGAGCAAATATTTCTTCATAATTTCCTAGTAGCAAAACTTTTGACATTTCTATACCCATACAAATTTTGTTCTTTCTTTCTACAAAGAGACAATAATAACATTTAATCCGTGAAAATCTATTTTCTTATTCCATAAATAGGTCGTTGATCTATCATTAATGAATCATCCTTCTTGTATATCACATAAAGATCTTTAATTAAGATAATGTAACCTAAAGATACTATTTCACAATGAGTAAAATCTATATTTGATGATCATCTTAAACTTTAGACATAGCCAACATGTCCTACTAATATTCCTTAACAAATATATTTTGGTAAAAATGGAATACTTTGTTCATAATCCATGCAATTGAAACTAGCCCAAAAATTACATCTCTAAAATTTCAATAAATTCATCTTAACTTCAAAATTTAACTCAATGCTTCTCAATTGTATGGAATATAACACAATAATCCAATGAATGGCCTTGACAAAATTAATTAACTTGATAACCCAAATTTATCATCACATTATTTTGCTATAGGACAACCATTATATTCATTTACATGCTATTCACCGTATCATGTTATGATCATGTAACCTTGGTATTTATCGTCATATCGTATGACCTAAAACATTTAATTATATCAATTTTCCTTAATATCATAAGATGATAACCTTCATAGATATCAACTAAACATTTCACACATCAATATACTGCATGTTAATTTTCCAATCTCAACAAATTTCGATTCTACCATTCTCTATTTTTTTTTCCACATAAACATACCTAAGTGCACATATCCATTTAATTCTATTTTTAAAGCAACAAATCACCCTATAATAGGTAATCATTATGAAATTCATTCCTATTATTCTCACATTCCTTGTAATCAAACCACTCATAAATAATCGAAATAATTGGAATAACCATTAATTTCCTCAATGCCTAAAATACACCATAACACATTGTCATCTATCAATCAACAAATCATCATTTTGTCTTCCACAATTTCTTATCGTATAGCATAAATATACACCATTATGATTTCTATTATCATCCCATATAAGTGGCCACAAATCACGACAAAATTTTGATAACACCAAAGACCATTTGGCTTTAAAAATAATTAAAATTTCACGCTAGTTGTAAAATCTATAACTTCAAATGCCCCACAAAATCATCAAAATCTATTCAAATCTTAATAGGTTACATATACACATAGTTTCAACCCAACAACTAATAACATTTCCAACCTTCAGATCATTACAAGTATCATACTTCCATACTAGTGTTTTCTGGATTTGTTAAAAATATCTTTCTATCATTTTTGGTTCCATACATTTGAGTTAGAGAGCCTGTGATTGCTGCCACCACGACATGTGACCATATCCACTGAACATGCATGAACCATAAAAATTTTCAAAATCATGCTTTGGTACCACTTTGACACAACCCGTCCCGAATCACCATAGTGGACTCGAAACGTGACGTGCACCGATGATAGATGCTGACTAGATGTCAAATCTATCACTAAGGCTGACTATGAGTTATTTCAAAAAATGCAACAAAATCAAATGCTTATGTAAAACATAATGCGATGGGCCCAAATTATTTACTTTGTGCTTCATCAAAATGAGTTATAACACTCAACATGTCGTGCGGCTCTCATTCCGAAATCATTAGGCTCTTCCAGCTAAAAAGAATCAATTTCCACATGTAGGAAAATTACGGAAAAATATATGAGTTGATAGTTCAGTGAGTGGAGAAGTTCGAAAATAATTATACTTTTTCATTTTTACATTTTTATCGACAATCGAGTTCATATCATTGATAACTCGCAAGATAACATCATATGATTATAGTCAAAACGTGAGACATTCACATAACGTGGTAAAATATCATCTTAAGTCATGATATAAATATAAGCTGGTAATCATGCTATAATCTCACCACATCAAATGTACTGGAAAATTCACCAAAAATGTACTCTCTAACTAAAATCATTAATCCGTCCCTTGGGCTAAGAACTTTCACCACGGGCCTTTGGCCCCTCCGTGAACGAAAGCGGGTGTCAAGACCTGTGACAATCAATTCTAGAACACAGCCAAGATCCCTCAGTGAACTATATATACACGATCACGACCCCTTCATCCCCAGTCGACCCCTCAGTGTAGTATAGAAAACGGTCAAGGCCCCTCTGTGAACTAGAAGAAGTACATAATCATGGGTACTTTTCTGGTCGATCTCAATATTACGTCTCACATACCAAACAAATCACAATATCACATGTCTCATATACCAAGTCACAAATGTACAATAAATAATCCTTGAAATTCCACACGTATTATAATAAAAGATATTTCTATAATAATCATGTAATTCGAACACATAATTGCACATACTTTAACAGTATACTTAATTTATACATACTTTAAAAAAAAATATGTTTCCACTCACAGAGCTATGTACACCAATATCAACTCGATTGGTAAGCTGTCCCGATATCTGTATCGCCGTTTGAAATATGATATAATTTTTAAATCAACAATTAATTATTTTAAGTTATCTCAATAATTAAATAGGCGATATCCAAATTTAATCATTTCATGTTTAAGCGATTTCTAAAACTTCTTTAATCACTAAAACTAGTTTTTCTTTCATTTTATTCAATTTCATAGTTTATTATATTTAACCCCTTTAATAAAATTGAATTTAATCTAACAATTTAACAACTATAAAATTAAACATAACTTGACAATAAGTAACTTTTTACTTACCTTTAATTTCGAAGAATTTAATCCTAATAGTAGAAAAACTTATTTTCTAACACGTTAGCAAGTTTTCCTTTTTTTTCCCCCTTCTTCATTCTCTTTCTTTCTCCTTGTTTCCATTTCTCTCTGCATGTTTTTGTATGTGTAGGCAAATGGATTTGTTTGGCAATGGATTGATATAAAATAAATGCACTGCCTCACTTTTTTTAATAGTTTTGACTTTTCTTTTAATTAAACTAATGTATTACAAGAATCATATCAGATTTCATTCAAACGAAATCTGATGCAGTTTCATCATTTAATCAAGAAAGAAGAATAATTGTAGCCAACAAAGTAAGTAAAATTCAGCTTGCTTAAATCGAACTTTATTCTTCTTTGTTTCTTTAGCTTTTGTTTTTTGAAATATTCTAGTACTCAAAGCTTCAATAAACAAAGAATTTATTTCATGTTAGTTTAATGTTCAATCAATTCAGCTTTGTTCTTATTTGGTTCATTTGGTTTAAGAGTTTATGATTTTAGGGATTGGGCAAATCTATAGTGTTTGGGATATATTTAAAGTGGGATGAATATATACAATTCATATGGATATATATTATTTAAATGAATGAATTTAATAAGGACAAGATTGGAATATGACATGGATATAAATAGTATTTTTGTAAGTTTTTAAAATTTTATTAGGGATGAATTTAGAGTGGGATGTACTTATAAAAAATGTGGATGAAAATAGTAGTACTCTTTCTTATCTCTAATCCCATAATAATACAACCACTACGTGGGCACTTCTCCTTCCCGACGATGACCAGATCTGGATCGCCACTGCCGCTTCGCTTCAAATAATAATGGACCCTCGCTTTACGTTCTCACTAAAAACCACCACCTCCTCCCGTCCTATATACAAGGCCGGGGCTGTTGAACTTACCATTGCCTCCATTAAGTAAATTAAAATTATTTACACCGAAATTAATAAGACTACATTATACACGAAATTAATAGAATGAAGTGAGGAAGAAATTAAGAGAGGTTAGATGAATTGGGAGATAATTTCGAATGAGATTTCCGTCCAGTTGAACGGAGAGATGGAATTTGATTGTAAAATATACCTATTTCAGTTTCCCTTAATTAATTTGTAATAAATTTAATTAAAATATTATTTATGACCTGAATTTTGAAAAGTAGTCCTTAAGTTTTTTGATATTGGGAGTGGATTTTTTTCCCTCGGGTTTATAATGTTGATTTAATTGCCTAATCATGCTAGGCCAAGTGCTAATCATCAAATTATGGACCAATTTCACATTTTCTTATCCTACAAATACTGAAATAAAGAAGTAAGAATGATAAATCATCAAGGGAAAATTACAGCTGTGCTTCCAAACCTTTTAAATTTCATTTCTTGCAACCATGGTCCTAAACCATTCAAGTTCCTATGGCCGAAGTCCAAATGGATGGAAACCGTTCACTTCTTTCATAGTATTCAATCACGCCCCAAATATCTCCGCTTATCTCAAATGCTAAATTTATATTATTTCTATCATGATCTCATGTCATGTATACCATATATATTTGAAAATTTATCTTTTCATTCTTTCTCCTCAATTCGCTACTTGTGGTTAAATAGTTGTTCTAGATTATCAATTGTTTCAAGCATTTGCATTTCCCCATTGAAAATGAACTTTAGAAAATAAAACCCATTCAAAATCCAATTCCCTTTTGTTTTGACGAATATAATTTAATGATCGAAATTTAGGGTGTATGGGGGAGGGCGAGGGCAGAAGAAGATGGGATAGTCAACTTAAGAAAAGCCAAAATTCCAATAACGAAGAAGAGAAAAATAGAGATTTCTATTGCTAGAGATAGAACCAATGAAGTAGAGGACTTGAAAACAAATTTTTGGAATTCAGGAGTGACGAGAGTGATATTAATTCTTTAGGGAAAGATGAGGACTTGGCGAGTAGTAATGGAATTGATGCTGAATTGGAGGAATTAGAGAGGCAGCAAAATGGGTATTAAGATTTGGGGTTCTATCTTAAAAAGTCAACATTATTAATAGAAGTAATCCAATCTTTTGTAACTTAATCTATATTTTCATCTTTATTTGATGTGAGATTTTATTTTTTAACTTGCCTCCGCAAGATGTGGCTTGTTTGAGTAGATCAATTTTGAAATTCGTATGTTCATTTTTTAGTTTTAATTGGATTGAATTGCTTATTAGAGTTTAATGAGCTCTGATACCGTATTAAAATTTGATGTTCCGTCTAAAAATATCAACCTCATTAAGAAGAGTAGTTTAATCTTTTATAAGTTGGTCTATATTTTGATCTTTATTTGACGTGAAATTTTATTCATTAACAATAGGGAGGCGATTTTGGTGGTGAAAAGCGGGAAGCAAATGTTGAGAAGACTGAATGTCATACGTACCTGATTTGACGATTTTTAAACTATGTATCGATTACACGTCCAATGATTGTAATATTGTACACTCGAGATACTGTTGGGTGCGGAAGCTCGAATACAACTTGTTGATTCCAACGGATTGTAAAGAATGAAATTTAATGACAATATTATGAAGTAAACAAGATCACACCACAAATAACAAGATTTAGTTGTAAAGAGGAGCAAGAAGGATTAAATGCTGAGGAACGATATTTATTATTAAACAATATGGAGAAAATATTAGAGAACAGTAATAAAAGCTTCTTGGCTACTTATTCTAAACTGACAAAGGAGCCTTGTATTTATAGGCCACGTTCCAAATCCTAGAAGAGTCCTAAAAGGCAAAAAAAAAAAAATATTACAATTAGGAGACCCAATTTTAATGAGATTTTATTTCTTTGTTATTGAATGCAGTTAGACTCCTTTCTAATACCAACAACACGCGATTCAAGACTCCTATTTGAGTCACAACTCTAACATATACGTTCCATCTTATTACCTCATGTTGCTACGCTATAAAATGATTTCTATATTGTTTCAAAGATATCCGGAACTCGTACCATTATTCATGTGCCCAAACCATGCCATGACTTGATAAAATTGAGTCAATTGAATTAATTATGATGTCTTTGATCTTACAGCTCACATCAACATGATCAGAAGCCACGATAGTGTGTAATGTATCTGAAATCTTCAATTAAGTTAACTTATCCTGCAATGGCGTTGCTTCTTGCTAGCTTATCCATTCTCTATTTTTCTCCAGCCTAGCATTATGACTGTACTCAAAGACTTAACTAATCGTGTCCAAGAATCCAACAGAAAGAAGAACAGATTATAGATTTTCAAATTGATGTGAAGTCTGATTTTCGGCTTGAGAAAACAGAGACACCGCCTATGACAGTTTTTGTGATAAAGTATATAGAGTTCATAATCAATGATAAGATTCAAGATACGCCTGAAAAGTTCCTTCCAAATGTCACAAGGACATTTTTGGCTTCTCAACTATACAACTACGAGAATCAAAAGTGAATCATTTAATGTGAAACAGACTATGTTCTAGTTCCAAGGAGTGTGAGGAAGGCGTGCAAGTCGATGAATGCCTAGAAGAAATTAAAAACAATTCACTGACGTTATTTAATTTTGTCAAGCCTGTATGTTGTCTAGATGTATTTCGTCAAACCTGCGGTGTATGGGGAGATGATTAATCAAACAAAATCATGCTTTGTCGTGTATCTCATTTGTGGAATGGATGTTAATTGTGGATCATTAATCTCATCCTCTCTTGCATATTTTATCGATTTATTTTATTATCCTACCATGTTCAGATTTAGGCAGAAATCATGTGTATTTTTAATACATCTGCACACATATCATATGTAAGATTCTGAGTTTTGAGTCACATTTGGGAGTAGGAATTTTCAAATGACACTAGCAATTATCCTATTTTTTATACAGTTTATGCATCAGCCTATGGCTTTTGCCTAACAATATTAACACGAATATGTATCTATACAAGTACTTTGTTGTTTGAGGGTTTAACTTTGACAATCAAAAGCTCTTCTTCTTGAGTCCTTGGTAACTTATTCTTCTTTGATATAACTTCCCAGTGCAAGAACGTTGTCTATCTTCGTGGATCTGTATCAGAAGCAGTTGTTACTATTATGGCTGCAACTGTGCTCCAAGTTTCTTTATTGCAAAAGTCAACGTTGTTAAGAATATGGTAAAAGGGAATGTTGTTCAAGCACGATCAAACACCAAACGTGCTAAAAGTGAAGGAGAACAATAAGTGTGAAACAGAGGAACAAAGATTTAAAGGTAAAGTTGTCCCAAAATTCACCTTTGAGGACAAGGACTTCTTAAAGGAAAAACAGATATTACGATTTTATTTAATTTGTAACTTTTATGTTAAATTTTTTGAAATGTGTATTGATTTAGAACTTTGCGCTTGTTAGTTATGGATAACTATACTGGAATCAGTTGTTAAATAAGCGAATAGAAGTAATAATAAGTTACTGAAACATATACTCATGTGCAAAGCAGGTTAAATGACTAGAGATGTGATCCAGTTGGTTCGTTACGTTACTGTTTTCCCCTTTCCTCTTTCTTGATTTTGGAATGGATACCCTGTTAACATCTTATGTTGCCACCGCTTTTTTATTTTTTATTATTTATTTATTTATTTATTTATTTTTAGGTATAAGGTTGTTAGGTTTAGAGAGGATGTGTTTAAATAAAATATTATGCATTGAGAGTTTTCTAAACTTATCAATATTTAGGTATTCATCCTTTTTTTAAGGACATTCCAACTTAGACATTAGTAGGTTATCAGTCTAAACCTTCATAAGGTTTGGATTCCCCAACCTGTAATATATGTTGCAAATAAGTGGACACAAGGAGTGAAACTTCACCTTACCTCACCTCCACTATTACATCTTTCGCGGAATAATGGAACGATGAAGACTCTAAACAACTTATGCTTTTTTACAATGTCAAAGCATACAATGATAAGACAAATAAAACTAACAAATACATACTATAAATATGACCAGAGGCCATATATCATCTTGTACTAGATCTTTACATGTGATTTGCCATTGTATCAATGTCTGTTAGGAAAATACAAAAGGAAAATCAGACATACTGCTGGAATTATATAAATAGAATAATAGAAGGAAACAATACAATAAATAGAGTAACAATAAAATTATAGGAAATGGTTATTAAGGTAAATAATAATAATAATAATAATAATAATAATAATAATAATAATAATAATTTATTGTATTAAAATATATATAGCACAAATGACACAAATACCCTTAATCAACCTATTTGGGTAAAAATGACTTTGGACCATTTGCACCTAAATAGTGCAAAGTTTGGTGTTGCATTGGAGTAGTTTTACATCATTTTTTGGTGCAATTTGGTGGTTTGGTGTCACCATTGGAGATGGCCTAAGTAAGCAACTTTTAATGCACTGCATTTAAAAGTGTCTCGCTCTATTTATTAAAGTGCAAGTGTTCCAATCAATTACCTAACTTATAAGAAAAAGGCCAAGAAAGAGAAATATTAGTTTCTTCATTGCGTTTGTTTTGCAAGTTTAGCAGCTCCATTTTTTCCAAAACTATTTTTTCTAAAATACATTTTCAGCAATACATTTTCCCTTCAAATAAATTTACCCTCAAATTCAAAAAAAGAAAAAAAAAAGAAAAAGAAAAAAAAATCTCTTTTTCTAATCACACATTCTCCAAAAAAATCACTATAAAAAATTAAAATTTTACTGTAATAGTGGAAAATTTTTAATGTTGACTATATATTTATTATTTTTTTTCTTAAACAAATTGATGCATTTATTGAGCATTTAACCGAGTGTCTTCCATTGATGGGTGATATAAAAATAGGGTATTTGCATTAAAAAGTATAGCCATCCACAATTTATATACTAATTGAAAATTAATTGCCCTAGACTAATGAGCAAACTTTAACCCTTTGTTTTAATAAAGTCATGGGATTAGCTATTGGAATATGTGATTAGTCTTGATCGTGAGTCGTGGCGAGACGATCTCAGGGGTTGTAACACTAGTCCACTAAATGTATCTCGAAGGGCATCAGATAGAATATATTGATAGAGCTTAATTCTATGGAATGATCATGCAAAGAATTAAACTCTAAATAACTATTTTAGATATAGTTTACTTGAATTCAAAACAGAGGTAGTGTTCACTATTTGTGAACTTTAGAATATTTGATGTGCAAATGAGTAAGATCTAATTATATGGATGAACATCTCGATAAGTTAAGAGTTGAAAACGGACGAATTAGTGAACACATTCGTTTTCAAAATCCTTCCCTATGCAAATAGGCTAATGAACCAATTTAATTATTTTCTTCAATTTAAGTCTGAACTCGATATTTGGGAATGCATGAATAATCCCAAAATGTGTTTGTAAATTAAGAAAACTTAGGAAAAAATGATAGCTTAAGTGACATAATAATTAAAAGGGCAAAACATTCATTTTGACCCGTCACTATTTAAAAATTGTCTGTCGAACATATAGATAGCAAGTCAAAAGGATGTAACTATGGAGAATTGAAACAATATTGCTTATGCGATTTTATATAATTTGACAGTGCAATTGTGGACTTTTAGTGGAATAAATGTAAAATAATATTTGGATCGGACAATATGGATCCGAGATATTGGCCCCAAACTATCGGAAGCTTGAATCATATAAGTCCGATTAGGCGCCTTTGATAGCTTTTAAAAAAAAAAAGTGGGATTTAATTATGGAAATAATTGAATTAACATGCTAAGAATTCAAGATGATTCCCCAAACAATGGAATTCTATGAGACACTTGACTGGATTCAATACATGAATTATTGTAGAAAATATGAGGGTCAAATTTGTTTTATTCCAACAGAACAGCCACATATGGTCTAATTAAATACTGGAGAAATAGAATGCATCAACAGCGTGTGGATAAAAGAAAATGATATTTCAGCGAGTTGAATTCAAATAAAAAGCACCATGGATACATCAACATTTAAAAAATGACAGAAACCAAAATGAACAAAGAGCACATCTGGGACACCATATTCAGCAGTACCGTATAGTATGATTGATATTATTCTTTTTCTTCCTCAGTAGTATCAAATACTATTTATTCAACCTTGCCAACATGCTCCGAACTTAGCAAAACAAGATTTCTTCTTAGGTTTATCAAATATCCCAGCTCCAAAAGTCTGAATTGTCATCTCAATGAAGAGAGGAAACTGCAAGATGGAGAAAATTACTATCGGAATCGTTGAAAGGACGATGATCGGAATGGTAAACCAAGACAACTTCTCCTGCAGAATCAAATACAAAGCAGAACCAAAGGATGCCATCATGGTAACAATCGAAAAGAACAGACACGTCAGTCCAATTATTAATTTCAAAGGCAAGGACTTGAGAAATTCTTCTTCTGCATAACGCGCCGTTAGAATTCCTAAGAACATCAACAGTGACGTACTCGAACTGAACATCGACAAGGCATTTGAAATCATGAAAATCAAGAATGGAGTCCTTTGAGTTTCCAACATTGTTGGCAATCCTGTGTCGTTTTTATTACCACCTGGTACTGTGAAAGCTGTTGTGAACATTACAGCAGCAATTAGAGTGCCCACTATCATGCTTGATGTTGCTGTGTTTTTCATCCAGTTCTCTGCTTCTTTGGCTAATTTCTTGTGTTCATCTCTGAATACCATTTCGGGGGTTTTGTTGAACTCATTTTTTTCCTCTTTGAGTTTGGGTTGTACTATGTTCTCGACTTCCTGTGTATTGGAAGAAACAACATAAGATGATGAATCAAAATTTTGGATAAGATAGATCAACGTAGCATTAGAGTAGATAAAATGTCATGAATTCCAATTTCGCCTCTTAATATGGAAGAAAAAAACTATACTATATGGTCAGTCACTTGAGACTCCACTCTGGGATGAAATCATGTGCACAATTTTTCATAAATAGAGGGTGACACGACTTGAACTCGGGACCATTACCTAATTAATACATATTGAATTACCTCATCTAAAGCTTAAGTTTTTAGAAACAAGACAAACTTATTTATGTGAATTACGTCTTTAATAATTATCACTTATTTATAAAAATTGTACATGTATTGCAGAGAGAGAACATTTAGCCCTTGGTTATTATTTCGAAAAAAATGATGTTTTGAATAGTGTTTTTGGAGAATGTATAATTTGGAAGTAGGAAAAGTTTTGGGTTTAAGTGCAAATTATTTTATTGTACGAATGTATGGTTGAAAATAGTATGAACATTAAAAAATTTATTTTAAAAGGAGACAAACATGGACATGATATAAAATTGAATAAATAAGTATATGATATCTTTCAATAGTTTAAACTTTTAGATATGATAGCTCGAATAACAATCACAATGGGATACACACATGCGCGCGTGCACACACACACATACACGCACTCAGCCGAGCACACATCATTACCTTAAACCATTGCAGCTCCCTTTGCATTTGTAGGGCTTCTCCAGATACCCTCTCAAGTTGAGACGGAGGAGATAATTTTGCAGCAAGATGTAAAAAATTGTTCTTCAAAATATCATGCTTCTTCGCAATTATACTCTTCTTTGTTCCTAAATCAAATATAAGGCTATAAATCTTCTCTTGACGCAAAACAATTGCATGCGAAAAAATTGTTTTCCCATTTTTATCTTTTTTCCTTATAATTTCGGGATTCCATTTAATCATTTCTTTTATAAATTCAAGAATTCCATGCTTTATGGCATCATATACTATTTGATCGATGTGCATTTTTTCAAGATCTGATTTGCTCAGTTGTGGCATTTCTTCAAACACGACACTTAGGAATTTCGCAACTTCAACATGGACTAACTTCCTCTGATATATGTAATTGATCTCTGGAACTGAAAATTAAGAAAACTAATGTTAAATAGTCCATCATATGTAATCGATTTCCAATACATAGCAGAAATTTTATATATGGGAAGATAATACATACCAAGGAATTGCAATATCCCCCAACCGAATTTGCGAGCTACAAAACAAGACTTTACTTAGAGGTGTCAAAATGTACTGGGTTATAAAAGCCTAATGCCACTTAATGAAAGCACAGACGAACCCATCATAGGCCATGACATAGTCAGCCCACTTCGAAGATCCATGGGTCTACATGTTCAAAATAAATTTAAAAAAGATTTTGACCCGGGACGGATTGGCCTAGCTGAGCTAGGGTTGGTCCAGGAGTCATCCTTGCCTGATTTGTATCTCTAAAACTAAATTTAGGGTGTATGAAGAAGACTTGAACAAGAAGAGGAGGAATATGAATATGATATAAGTCGATGTACCTCGAGTAGTTATAGTTAGGCCTCCATGTGCCTTCCTTTCCGTCGTATCTCCATCGGATGATTCAATTTCAATATTGTGATCATCAATACTACTTGATGTTTGCATTTCAACATGCTCATTGTCATGAGAACCATGATGACTTTCCGAAGGTGAATGTACTCTTAAACCTTGTGTAAAAAGTCCAGACAAGGAATAATTTTCAAAACGATCATGTTCAACATGTGCATTTATAGCTCGTTTGTAATTTTGTACTAAAACTAAAATTTATCTAAATGTGCTCTTGTGGTACATTGTTTGTGAATGAAATTAATAGGAGAGCATTTGTATACTTACAACTGTAGATGCATCTTTCCCAAAATTTAAGCTTAGTCCCACTATAAAATGCAGAGGGCTTGTGAGCCAATATTCCGAGTGCAAAATAGCCACTAGGATCTGGGGTAACACCCAGCTTTGGGTACCTTTTCAATAGCTTAGAAGCAACATCTACATTAAGAAAACAGCCAGAATTAGGTATCCATGTCGTGGGGATTATGCCTAATCTCAATCACAACCACAACTTTTAGTAAAATGAAATCAGAAAACATATAGCCTCCATTTGAAAATTAATAAATCAATTTATAAAGAGGAATACTAGTTGGTCCCATGGATAATAATGAATAGTAGTTATTAATTGTGGCTGAAATTAATATTTGATATTGACTAATTTTATATGTGCATTAATATTAGGTTGATCTGCAAATGACGGACTCAACGCAGGGTGTGATTAGACTTTTCTCATTATGCGTTCACTTACCATAAATTTCAGCTGTAATAAGACAGTTAAGTAGTGTGGCTCCATTATCACCCTTTTCAGGACTTAGCTCATGTTCTGGCGTCACACTGTATAAATAACGAACCATGCCATCTTGTCCATACAATGCTGCCACTATCACAGGAAGTTGCCCGTCTTCATGATTTACAGTTGCCATTCTAACTAAATTTTTGCTCTTACGTATCATAGCCTTAGCAAGTTTCTTCTCACCACAAATCGCAGCAAGAGATAAGGCCGTAGCGCCATGATCATTTATCAGTTGTAAGTCATCCTCGTTCATCAATTCTACAAGTTTTTCTGCAATTGAAATTTGTCCAGACAAAATTGCAATGTGCAGAGCTGTATCTTCGTGCAATGTAACTCTTGCCCTAATGGCACCTGGCTTCTGCTGAAGGAAAACTTCTGTATCCTTCCAGTTACCTTTTTCAATTGCCTTGTATAAGGGCTTGTATTCAAAGTACTCTCCCGACCCTGGAAACAATGAAGTCAACCTGTATGTTAGGGTGTTGTGTCAAATACAAAGATCAAATAAATGAGAGGGAAAATTCGCTCGACCTCATTGTTCTTGTGGAAGAATGTCTCACTTAAAATTTTACCCAAGTTTACATGACAATGTGATGGAGATTTGAATGGTTTTGGTCTTTGAGAACTGAGTGTGAAACTGTAATGAAAGGTTGATGACTAACTTGCTCATTTTTAACGATTGAGAAACTATATTGCAATTTCACGTTTCTTCTAATATGATAAGATTTTAGACAAGCTAGTTTATCACAAAGATTGATACATTACCATTATCTTCAATTGGATTTTCTTTAACATAATCTAAGACTGGCACTGGCCGTTGTGCCTTTCCCGAAGCTCTCTCAGCCAAATGAGTCCATGCATCTTGAGCAGAAAGGTGGGGATCTTTAAACTTAGAAAATAATGCTAGTCCACATGAAAGTTGAATGGCATGCAAAGCCAGAGAACTCTTTTTCTTCCATTCTTCATGCACTTGTTTATTTGTCTTACCTGGCTCAATCTCCTGACCAGAGACAACACCCCAAAGCCCATTCCCAACCAAATAATTTTTCAAGCAATTTTTCCAAGATTCAATGTTATCTTCAGTTAGCTCCTCTGGCACAATTCCCAAACCTGCTAGATTATGCTTTTTATCTGTTCACCAATCAAAATGAAAAATCAGCGAAAAACTTAAAGCAGAAGAAAAGAAAGTTTGATGACTAAATGAAACAATGCTGTAAGTTGGGTGACAAACAGTGTTTTCAAACTGGTCGAGAAAGTTGAAGTGCCTTGCATTGTAAGGGGACCACAAAAAAGTAATACATTCTTGGTTACTTCAGGAGTTTTATTCAAAGCATAAAACTAGCAATTCTATAATAGAACTCGAGACAAAAAAGAAACTTTAGAAAAAACCACAGACCCAACAAACAATGCAAAGTAAATTAAAATCATCTTACTTGACTTTAATTTTGTCATCTTCTCTCACTGGGATAACACTTCTAAGTATGCTATGATTAATTAAGAAGGGCAATTAGTCTTTATAGATGCATAATATAGAATTACTCTATGCTTAAGTAAGGTAAATTATTTATTTATTTATTTACTTTTACTTTTTTGTCTCCTCTCTCTTTTTCGCAGAACTGGTGTATTCCAAGCAATTGTTCTCAACTTCTTGGAGGGCCAACAATGTGCTGCACATTTTGTAGACAAACAAAATTCACAAAAAATAAAAATAAAATTTGGAAAACAAAAAAGTTCCTAATTAAAATGATTTCAAATTCCCTCCTCCCTTCTTCTTTTTAATTAAATTAACCATGAGAACGTAAAAGTATTTACATGAAAATAAAATAAAATAAAATAAAAATTTAAGAGGAAAACATGTAACCTAACTTTGGATTAATTAATTTTTTGATAAGTAAAATCTCAAATCTTTTAGATACGCAAATAAAAATCAAAGTGTAAGAGATTATGCTACACCTCTTAATAAGTTTTGTAGCGTGCGAGTGAAATAAGAAATTTTATACAACAGCCTGAAAAATTTATGTAATTTTCACTAAATAAAATATTTTTTTTATCTAATTTAAATAGTTGTAAAAGCAACACTTTATTAATAAAATTTTTCCATAACTTATTTTTAACCACATTCTCCCAATAAAATAATTTTACATGGATACTTTTTCTCTTACTCTTTATTCCCACAATCTTCAAAAAAATCACTATTACAAAATTCATTTTTCACAAAAAATGGAGCTCAAACATAGCCTCAAACCATGTTGGCAGAGCAACATTGAAGCAAGGTGGCCCTACTTCTTGAAATAAACTTGGGCACTTCGACATTATAATGTTTACTTAATTGGGCCTAATCATAATCGGCCTAGTGCTAAGCATCAAAGGGAAAAGTACATATCTATTAGGGAAAAAAAAATTCATATATAAGGTAGTTATAATAAACAATTTCAAAATTAAGAAAATAATTTTAAAGTTTCAAAAATTAGATCTTAATTAAGATTAATTAATTAAATAATACATTAAAAAATATTTCATTAATTAAATATATTAAGATTACAATATTGTACAATTTATAGTAGTAGTTACAAATTTTATATGTCACAACTTATTTTTCGATCACAATTATCAAATTAATTTATCACGTAATATTTATCAGTCACAAATCACAAATTTTTTATGTCACAATTTATTTTATCGATCATGAATTATCAAATTACTAGGTCACGTATTATTTCTCGATCACAATTCACAAATTTTACGGGTCACAACTTATTTTACAATCACATAATTTTATTATCAACATACCTTGGTTATCAAGTTTCCTTTATAATTTGAATCCCAATCGTGTTGGAACAATGGACAAGGCAATTTAGTTCTATATACATAAATCTAATGGGCTGTGAAAGTACATACATATACCAATACAGCTTCCATTATTGGTGCCACAAATCAAGTGCAACCAGGTTTTGGAGAAGATCAGAGAGAAGAGCTCAGGGTTAAAAGCTTGTAGATCAAGACAGTAACTATTATTGGATGGGTTGGAAGCTTGCAAATCAATCAAACTCAAGCAAGAAGATAAAGAAATTTATTGCTTGGAATACGTGTAACTTCTAAACACTTTTGTGACAATTGATTAGAAATGCGACACATAGCAATCTGGTAAAGATCTTGTCCATTAAACTTATTTTGATTTTTTTGTTTTTTTTGTTTTTTTGTTTTTGTTTTTCCTAATCCTAACGGACCAGCGTAGGTCTAGAATTGTTTGTGTTGTAAGTCTAATTCTTGATTTATTGCATGAGTTCATAGTCGATCGATTCCTAGAGTCGTTCTATGTGCTTATTTTAATGATTGCATTTATTTATGGATGAATGAGTGTATGTATGATTAATGAATGAAATAATAATCAATTTTTTTCCTATTAAAATGAGGCACAAGGGAAACAATATTGTTAGGCAACGATTGTTAGAACAGGCACATAAGCTCTAATTTAATAAAGGCGAAATACAATTCATCAATGGCGTGTGGCTAAAAGAAAAGTACTTCAACAAGTTGAATTCTTATTAAAAAAAAAAAAAAACACCATGGATACATCAACATTTAAAATGACAGAAACCAAAATGAACAAAGAACACAATTGGGGCACCATATTCAGTAGTACCATATAGTATGACTAATAATATTATTTTTCTTCCTCAATAGTATCAAATACTATTTATTCAACCATATGCTCGAAACTTAGCAAAACAGGATTTCTTCTTAGGTTTATCAAATATCCCGCCTACATAAGTCTGAATTGTCATCTCAATCAAGAGAGGAAACTGCAAGATGGAGAAAATTACTATTGGAATTGTTGAGAGGATGATGATCGGAATGGTAACCCAGGACAATTTCTCATGCAGAATCAAATACAATGCAGAACCAAAGGATGCCATCATGGTAACAATCGAAAAGAACAGACACGTCAATCCAATTATTAATTTCTTAGGTAAGGACTTGAGAAAATCTTCTTCTGCATAACGCGCCGTAAGAATTCCTAAGAACATCAACAGCGACGTAGTCGAACTGAACATCGACAAGGCATTTGAAATCATGAAAATCAAGAATGGAGTTCTTTGAGTTTCCAGCATTGTCGGCAATCCTGTGTCGTTTCTATTACCACCTGGTATTTTGAAAGCTGTTGTGAACATTACAGCAGCAATTAGAGTGCCTACTATCATGCATGATGTTGCTGTGCTTTTCATCCAGTCCTCTGCTACTTTAACTAATTTCTCGTGTTCATCAGTGAATAACATTTTGGGTGTTTTGTTGATCGCATTTTTTTTCCTCTTTGAGTTTGGGTTGTACTATGCTCTCGACTTCCTGTGTATCAGAAGAAACAACATAAGATGATGAAAATTAGGATGTTTTGACTCGAATAACAATCACAATGGGATACACAAATACGTTACCTTAAACCATTGCAGTTCCCTTTGCATTTGTAGGGCTGCTCCAGATACCTTCTCAAGTTGAGGAGGAGGAGATAATTTTGCAGCAAGATGTAAATGATTGTTCTTAGAAATATCACGCTTCTTTGTAATTATCCTCTTCTCTGTTCCTAAATCAAATATAAGGCTATAAATCTTCTCCTGACGCAAAGCAATTGCGTGTGAAAAAATTGTTCTCTTCTTTTTATCTCTTCCCCATATAATTTCAGGCTTATATTTAATCATTTCTTCTATAAATTCATGAATTCCATGCTTTATGGCATCATATATTATTGTATTCATGTCCATTTTATCGAGCTCTGATTTGTTCAGACGATGCACTTCTTTAAACACGACAATTAGGAGATTTGGAACTTCGACATGGACTAACTTCCTCTCGTGTATGTAATAGCTCTTTGGAGCTGGAAAATTAAGAAAAATTTCAATTCATATGTAGCAGAAATAATATATAAATAGGAAGATGATACTTACCGAGGAATTTCAATATCCGCCAACCTAATTTGCACCCCAATTCTAGAACTGCAAAACAAGAATTGACTTAGAGGTATCAAAATGTACCTTAACCAATGAAAGCACAGCCGGGTCCATCATAGGCCATGGTATGGTCAGCCTACATCTACATTTGGCTGGGCTCAACTGTGAAGGAACATGGTTTCACATGTTTAAAATAAATTTAGAAAAAGACTTGGGCCTGAGATGGACTGGCCGAGCAGAGCCAGGGGTGGTCCAGGAGTCAATCATGGCCCGATTTATACCTCTAAACTAAATTTAGGTGTGTGAAGGAGACCTGAACAAGAAGGGGAGGGACTATTTGATGTACCTCGAGTAGTCATAGTTAGGCCACCATGTGCATCTTCGTCGCTTGATTCGGAAATTTGAATGTTATGATCATGACTAGTACTTGATGTTTGCATTTCTACTTGCTCTTTTTCATGGGACCCATGATTACTGTCCCAAGGTGTATCTACTCTTATACCTTGTGTAAAATATTCAAAATACTTTTCAAAATGATCAACATTCAAACATGTGTATTTATATTTTTATATTGCACTAGACAGTATGAAAAGGAAACTAGAATTTATCTAAATGTACCTTCGTGGTAAATTGTTTGTGAATGAAATTAATAGGAGAGCATTTATATACTTACAATGGGAGATCCATCTTTCCCAAAAAGTAAGCTCAGTCCCACTAAGAAATGCTGAAGGCTTGTGAACCAATATTTTGAGAGTGGAATTGCCACTATGATCTTGGGTAACACCCAGCTTTGGATACTTTTTCAATAGCATAGAAGCAACATCTACAATAAGAAAAAGAGTGAGAATTTGGTATCCATATCATATGGATTAAGCCTTAATCTCAATCGCGATTGAAACTTCTAGTAAACCGAAAAAAAAAATAAAAAAAGAAAAAAAAAGCCTATGTCTGGCAAAATTTATGATCAATTTATAATGAGGAATAGTAGTAAATTCCACAAATTTTGTGGATAGTAATGAGTAGTAATTATGAATACACATTTGAAATTAATGTTTGACTTTGACTGAATTTGTAAACAATTTATAAATTGTATTGAAATAGTGATTTTGAGTGCTTCACACACTCAAAGTGAGAACTATGTCTTCACTACCGTGAAACAAAATGGCCACCTAAACTATGAAGTATATATGCATGGATATCAGGTTTATCTGCAACTAACGAAATTATCCAAGAGTGTGATTAGACTTCACACATTATACATTCACATACCATAAATTTAGGCAGTAATAAGGCGATTGAGTAGTGTGACTCCGTTTTCACCCTTTTCGGGACTCAGCTCATCTTTTGGTGTTACATTGTATAAATAACGAACCATTTTTTCTTGTCCATACGATGCAGCTACAATAACAGGAAGATGCCCATCTTCATGACCTTTAGTTACTATTGTAACTAATTTTTTGTTCTTACTTATCATTTTTTCAGTCAGTTTGTTCTTGCCACAGATTGTAGCAAGAGATAAGGCAGTAGCTACATATCCATTTGTCAGGTCTAAGTCTTGTGGCTCCATCTATTTTACAAGTTTTTCTACAATTTCAATTTGTCCAGACAAAGTTGCAATGTGCAGAGCTATCTCTTTGTGTGCTGAAACTCTTGCATTAAATGGCAGTTCGTTCCGTTGAAAGAATTCATTAGTAGCATGCCAGTTACCTTCTTTAATTGCCTTGTACAATAGCCCGTAATCAAGGTTCTCGCTCGATCCTGCAAATAATGAAGTCATCCTGTATGTAAGGTGGTTGTATCGAATACAGAGTTCATATAAAAAAAGAGAAAATTGACACCACCACATTGTTCTTGTGAAGGTATATCTCACTTAAAATTTATAGATAACTACCTAGGTTTGCATGACAATTTAACGAAGATTTGAACGATTTCTCCGAACTGATTGTGCAACTGCAATAAAAGGTTGATAACTCGATCATCTTTAATGAATGAGAACCAATAGTGTGATTTCATGTTTCTTATAACATGATGAGATTTTAGACGAGCTAGTGCATCACAAGGATTGAAACATTACCATTGTCTTTGTCATAACTTTCTTCGTCGTCATCCCAATCTCTCTCATGAGTCAAATGAGTCCATGCGTTGTGAGCAGAAATGTGTCCTTTAATCTCAGAGTACATTGCTGATCTACATGAAAGTTGAATTGCATGCAGAGCCAAAGCATTCTTTTTCTTCCATTTTTCATGCTCTGGTTTGTTTTTCTTATCTGGTTTAGTCTCCTTCCAAGAGACAACACCCCAAAGTCCATTCCCAACAAAATAATTTTTCAAGCAATTTTTCCAATTTTAAAAATTCTCCTTAGTTAGCTCCTCCTGCACAATTCCCAGACCCGCTAGATTAAGCTTTACGTTATCTGTTCGCCAATCAAAATGGAAAGTTCAATGACAAACTTAAAGCAAAGGAAAAAAAAAAGTTTGATGACTAAATAAAACAATGCTATAAGTTGGGTGGCAAACAGTTTTTGTATTAAAAAAAAAGAGGACATTTTACATACATACACCAACAGTCAAGAAAAGCTACAATGCCCAGCAGTGTAAAGGAACCACAAAAAGTAATATATTCTTTGTTGCTTCAAGAGTTACATTCAAAGCTTAATATCAATAATGCTAGTTGAACTAGCAATTAAATAATAGAGCTCAAGAAGATAAGGAAACTGGAGACATCAAACACAAAAAATAAAAATAAAAGTAAATAATAATAATAACACAAATAAGTTAAAGTAACTTACTTGACTCTAATTCTGTCATTTTCTCTAGCGAGGAAGTCAATTGTAAATATGCTGTGATAATCAAGAAGGGCTAATCCCCCCTCCCCCCCCCCCCCTCTTTCTCTTTTTAATTAAATTACCGATACAAAGTAAAAGCATTTATTTACTGAAAATAAAAATAAAATACAAATTTAGGAAGAAGACATGTAACCTATCTTCGGACTAATTAATTTTCTCATGGGTAAAATCTCAAATCTTTCAGATATATATACAACTAATGGATTATGCCACACCTCTTAATATGTTTTATAAAATGTTTGAGTGAATAAATTTGAGAAATTGTGACCGATAAATAACATGTCACAACTAGACATATATCCAATTACATCTTCTAGGTCACTGGTTACAAGTTACATGTCATTGGTCACAAGTATCAAGTCACATTAGAATTGATAAAAGGTCACAATAAGACATATTTGGTCACAAATCCTAGGTCACATTATACACTGATAACAACTCACAACTAAACATATAATTGATTACAACTTCCAGGTCACTGGTCACATGTCATTGATAACAAATCACAACTAGATAGGTATTTAGTTACAACTATAAGGTAATAGGTTATAGATCAAAATGCCATATATCACAGGTCACATTATGCATTGATAACATGTAACGACAAGATATATTTGATTATAGCTCCTAGGTTACATGTCAAACTAAAGAAAAATATTTTCGAAGAATTTATACAGAAAAAATTGATTACAGAGAATCTTGTCTTTGTAATTACACAAAAATTTATGAAATTCTACTCAATATCCATTTAAAAGTACCCCTAATTCGAAATTCAAAGAAAATAAAAAATTGCACTTTCCAACAACAATCAAGTTTCAAAACAGATTTTAACCCTTTAAACAATTAAAATAAAATATAAAGAATAATACTAAATCCTTTACATTTCTCCCTCATCTGTCTCCTTCTTCAACCTCAATTCCCCCCATTCAATTGAATGACCAATACATAATAATTGTTGCAAACCAAGTTAATAACCAATTCTCGCTGTATACCTCCAACAAAAAGTTCTCACACTATTAAAAAACAATAGACTATGCAGACACTATTACTTTTTGTATCATTTCATGCACATCTAGTAGACAGGCTCTGAGCATGAGACAATAATTGCTTTGTTGTTGAACAATCTGGTGATTTATCCGTATGATTTAGATGTTCGACGGGGAATCCTTCATTGCTAAATAGTGGCGTATTTCAAGGATGAAACACTATTTCTTATCCGGTACCACTATTTCCATCAACACTTTTTATATATACATCCACTTTTAAAAATTAAATTTTATTATATTTTAAAATCCTATGTAAATTTACTTAAATAGATAAAAACAAAATTAAATAAAACTGCATAACTCTAAATTGATCCACTAGTTTTTATTTTCATTTATGCTTGACTAGAATCCTAATAGAAAGAGAAAAAAATACATGAATATAATTATAGGTGATGGTGGCCCTAAATGTGATTTCTGTGTCGGGAATTGACACGACTTGTCCCGAATCACCCTAGTGGACTGGAAGCGTGACGTGCGCCGAGGATAAATGCTGACTAGATGTCAAGGCTATCATCAAGGCTGACATAATACGATGGGCCCAAATTATTTACTTTGTGCTTCATCAAAATGAGTTATAACACTCAACATGTCGTGTGGCTCTCATTCCGAAATCATTAGGCTCTTCCAGTTAAAAAGAATCAATTTCCACCTGTAGGAAAATTACGGAAAAATATATGAGTTGATAGCTCGGTGAGTGGAAAAGTTCAAAAATAATTATACTTTTTCATTTTTACATTTTTATCAAAAATCGAGTTCATATAATTGATAACTCGTAATATAACATCATATAATTATAGCCAAGACATGAGACATTCGCATAACGAGGTAAAATATCATTTCAAGTCATGATATAATCATAAGCTGGCAATCATGCTATAATCTCATCACATCAAATGTATTGGAAAATTCATTAAAAATATACCCTCTGACTAAAATCTGTAATCCACCTCTCGGGCTAAAAACTTTCGCCACGGGCTTTTGGCCCCTCTGTGAACGAAAGCGGGTCTCAAAACCTCTAATAATCAATTCTAGAACACGGCCAAGGCCCCTCAGTGAACTATATATACACGATCACGATCCCTTCATCTCCAGTCGACCCCTCAGTGTAGTATAGAACACGACCAAGGCCCCTCTGTGAACTAGAAGAAGTACATAATCACGGGTACTTTTCTGGTCGATCTCAATATCACGTCTCACATACCAAACAAATCTCAATATCACATGTCTCATATACCAAGTTACAAATGTACAATAAATAATCCTTGAAATTTCACATGTATCATAATAAAAGAGATTTCCATAATAATCATGTAATTCGAACACATAATTGTACATACTTTAACAATATACTTAATTCATACATACTTTAAAAGTATATATATTTTTCCACTCATAGAGCTATGTACACCAATATCAACTCGATTGGTAAGCTGTCCCGATATCTGTATCGCCGTTTGAAATATGATATAATTTTTAAATTAACAATTAACTATTTTAAGTAATCTCAATAATTAAATAGGCGATACCCAAACTTAATCATTTCATTTTTAAGCGATTTCTAAAACCTCTTTAATCACTAAAACTAGTTTTTCTTTCATTTTACTCAATTTCATAGTTTATTATATTTAACCCCTTTAATAAAATTGAATTTAATCTAACAATTTAACAACTATAAAATTAAACATAATTTGATAATAAGTAACTTTTTACTTACCTTTAACTTTGAAGAATTTAAGCCTAATAGTAGAAGAACTTATTTTCTAACACGTTAGCGAGTTTTCCATTTTTTTTTTCCTTTTCTCCTTCTTTTGTTTTTTCCTTCTTCTTTCTCTTTCTTTCTCCCTGTTTCCGTTTCTCTCTGCGTGTTTTTGTATGTGTAGGCAAATGGATTTGTTTGGCAATGGATTGATATAAAATAAATGCACCACCTCACCTTTTTTGTTTGCCTTTTTTTTTTTTAATACTTTTGACTTTTCTTTTAATTAAACTAATGTTTTGTTTTTTTGACTTTTCTTTTAATTAAACTAATGTATTACAAAACTCACCCCCTTAAAAGATTTTTGTCCTCGAAATTCAATTAATTAAGTGCGGAAAAGTCGTGGATATTAAGAACGCATCTGCTTTTCCCTCTCCCATGTCGCCTCTTCTACAACATGATTTCTACAACGAACTTAAAAGTCCCAAACTTTAATTTTTCCTATCATACTTTTAATAACTTCCTAAGCCAATATATGATATTCTCATCCTTCTTTTTTCTTTCTTTCTTTTTTTTTTTTTCCAAAACCTTAGGAAAACTCAATTATTTTTTCAAGTTGAAATTCAAGATACTTCTTTTTATGTTCTCCAAATCTTCACCTTACGTTCTAATTTAAACTATTCCCTAATCACATTCTTTTTCTATAACAATGGTTACATATTAAGATCGAACAACATTCTTTTGCCCATTTCATCATACGTCCTTGGAATATTTCAATATTATATATAACATCAATTATCGTCACTTGTGTCTAGTTTTTATATGTCAATTCCATGAAAATAAATAGTTATCCAATTCTCCTTTAATTAACCAACCATAATTGATAACCTCTCTTTTGAACTTATCTTCAGAGTGTCTGACGTTCTACTCCTTTGAACTTGTCTTTATAGTGTCTAGCATTCTATCAAAAGAAGATGCACAATGTAATTTAATTATATAAGTTCTTACAACTAATCAAAGATAAATACTCCAATTCCACCATGTAATTAACAATATTATCTATAAATAATTTTATAAGTCTATCCTATGAACTGACTATATCATTCAAAAAGAATCTTGTAACCTTAATTAATAAATCCACAATAATTTAAATACTATTTTGCCTCCATTCCGTGTATTTGGAATCCCCAAACAAAAATATTTGAGGGTAACTGCCTCCATTTTAAATTAACAATATCTCCAAAAATTCAATTGTTCATAATTTTGTAAAATTCTAGTTATCCTCAACAAAACAATTGAGATAGCTCAATATGGTGTTCTTTTCCTTTAATTCTATATCACCCAATGATAATATATACACAATTTCCATTTCCACTATTTCAAATAAAATATACCTTAAAGTGTGATGATTGATAACTATTGATATTTTTCTCAATGTGATGACAAAATCCCAATATAACCAACTTCAAATCATGTTTTAATCATGCATCTTTAACAATCTACAGTATCATCCATAATTTATAAGTTTACTACAGAATACGTTCTAAACCTTAACATAAATCATTATTGATATCATCTTTAAATATAAGAGCAAATATTTCCTCATAATTTCCTAATAGCAAAACTTTTGACATTTCTATACCCATACAAATTTTGTTCTTTCTTTCTATAAAGAGACAATAATAACATTTAATCCATGAAAATCTATTTTCTTACTCCATAAATAGGTCGTTGATCTATCATTAATGCATCATCCTTCTTGTATAATGCCAGACGGGAGTGCATGAAATTTTTCTTTATCTGCTTCTTGCCAGATACAAAAAAAGTGATGCAAAGATATTCAACATTATTTTCTTGCATCGTCTCAATGTGATATTCATTGCAGCGAATATCTTTAAAACTAAGCAAATTTCTTCTGGATTTGTTAGAATAAAGTGCATCGTCAATATATAATTTTGTATTATTTGGTAAAATAATATAAGCTCTTCCGGAGTCTTCAACGATATTCGACGCACCCGATATCGCGTTAACATTGTTTTCAGCTAATATTAAGTCCAAAAAGTATTTTTTTGTCTTGAAGAATAGTATGTGTAGTTGCACTATAAATTAAATCAGTTGTCTTGACTATCCATCATAAATCTATAAATATAACAAAATGAACAAAATTTAAAAAAAAAAAAACTTGAATTTAGATTTAAAGAAGTAAACATTACTTAATATCATGAAATAAACGGTGCATAATAGAGTTTTATTTTTTTTTTATTTTTGTGCGGAAAAGTAAAAACATATTTCAAACTGAATTTTTAAAACGAAAGAAATACTAGTAAATTAATCTATATCTTCTATCACACCACCCCCAACCAAATGGTCAATATTTCCATTTGGATCAGTAAAGAAATCGGAGACATCCAAATGAGTCACATCAATTGGACCATCATAATCAGCAAAATTGGTCTCCAATTTTTCTTTTTCCTTGATTGATCTCTGGTAGAGATCCACAAGATGTTTTGAAGTATGACACGTACGTGCCCAATGCCCTTTCATTCCACATTTGAAGCAACTTTCTTCATGCTCCTTTTTAAATTTGCCACTCTCGTTTGCTTTGTGCCTTTTGAATTTATTGCCTTGTTGTTGATAACTTTGTTGATTATTTCTTCCATGATTTATTCCATGTACACGTCTGTGTCCGTGTCCACGTCCAAATCTGTGTCCACATCCACGTCCACGTCCACGTCCACGTCTTGATATTGTATTTGCTTCAGACAATGTAGTACCATTTGCTTCAGGCAATGGTACAGAACCAGTTGGACGTAATCCATGATTTTTCATCAACAATTCATTATTTTATTCAGCAACTAGTAGGCAAGATATAAGTTCTGAGTACTTTTTGAAGCCACGCTCACGATATTGCTGCTGCAGGAGCACATTCGAGGCATGAAAGGTGGAGAAAGTTTTTTCCAGTATATCTTCATCGGTGATTTTTTCTCCACACAAAGTCAACTTTGAACATATTCTGAACAATTCAGAATTGTACTCACTAACTGTTTTAAAGTCTTGCAAACGAAGGTGCATCCACTCATAATGGGCTTTGGGGAGAACTATAGTCCTCTGATGATCAAATCTTTCAGTTAACTTTTTCCAAAGAATTTGTGGATCTTTCTCAGTGAGATATTCAATTTTTAATTCATCGTGAAGATGGTGACAAAGGAAAATGAGTGCTTTTGCACGATCCTGCAGGGATTCATTGTTTCCTTCTTTTATTGTCTCCCCCAGACCCTTTGAGACGAGATGGATATCAGCATCCAGTATCCATGACAGATAATTTTTACCAGATATGTCAAGTGCAGCAAACTCAAGTTTCGTAATGTTTGTCATTTGTTTAACTACACAATAAAAAAATACAATTAGTTTCGAAGAATATGATTAATCATCACATGTTAATCAAATAGTCAATATCAACATGACTTTAAGTTACGTGTTTTCCTCTAGGGATAAACACTAATTTGAAATAATATGTTCTTCAAAACATATACTACTCTGGAGTACATTATATTTTGCTATTATTTCTCCAAGTGCAATATGTCAATATTTTTCTGGAATATTGAGAGTTATAATTTATGCTCTTCATGAGCAAATAATATTCTTATAATGTTGTGCTATTTCTGGAGCAACAACGAATAGATCTATGATTAATATTCTTCTGGAATATTAATTATAATGTTGTGCTATTTCAGGAACAACAACAATTAAAAATAAATTTAATGTAATGTTTCACAACTAAACATAAAAAAAAATGATAATACATCCAATTGCTCACCATTAATTAATATACAAACACATGTAAAATATTATTTTGAATTAATAACGTGAGTCGAGTGAAATACAAAAAAAAAAAAAAATTGGTGACATGTAGAAACCTATTCCCATATTATAGCACGAAATTCTAATTATGTGCAATTAAAAGAATTGAATTAGTATTAACCAATTAAAGAATGAAATTTGCAGAAACCAATGTCATTCACTAATAAACTTTAATGGACTTTCCATTTACAACAAAAACTACTATAGGTAAAAATAAACACTAATCCCACATTCTCTTATAATTGTAAAAGCTTCTTATAAGTAAAAAAATATTAATTTAAAATTTTTTGAGTACAAATATTTAGATATATTTAATTTTTTAAAATTAAATATTAATAAAAATATTACACTATATAGAATGTAAAAAGTTACTAATAAGTAAAAAAATAACTTCAAATTATTTAAAAGTAATACAAAAACATATATTTGTAAAAGCTACTTATTGAGAAAAAATATTAACTTCAACATTTTTAAATAAACATTCGGATACATTTAAATTTTTTAAATTAAATATTAATAAAAAATTAATATAATTAAAATTAAAATATGCATGGAGTGAGATTTTTCACTCCATGCATTTGCATGGAGTGAGCATGGAGTCTCCATGCATTTGCATGGAGTTTCTGATGACGACTTTGTGTATGGAGTTTCTGATGACCACTCCGTGCATGGAGTCAACTTTTCTTTTCTTTTTTTTTTTAAATATAGTAATTTTTTATTAGTATTTAATTTAAAAATTAAATATATCTAAATATTTACTTAAAAATATTAAAATTAATATTTTTTTATACAATTATAAGTTTTTGTTATTACTTTTAAATAATTTGAAGTGATTTTTTTTACCTAGAAGTAACTTTTTACATTCTATATAGTGCAATCTTTTTATTAATATTTAATTTAAAAACTAAATATATCTAAATATTTATACTTAAAAATTTGAAGTTAATATTTTTAACTTTTAAATAACTTGAAGTGATCTTTTTAGTTATAAGTAACTTTTTGCATTTTAGAAATAAAAAATTACTTTTATGTAAAAAGATATTATCACTAATAAAATAAATAGTAAACCTTACATTATCTCTCTTAAGATATGGAGGAATTTTTTTAAAATTAAATATTTATTAATAAAAAATAAAAAAAAATTATCATCACTCCGTGCACGGAGTGTTATCACTTTGTGTAAAAGGAGAAAACTCTCATTTTGAAATCAAAGATTCTCTTTGTCCACGGAGAGATTTTTTTTAATTTAATTTTTTCATTTTTAATTAATTAAATAATATTTATATATTATTTATTTTTATTTTTGTAACTTTCTTTTATTTTATTTGTTTTATTTGGTTTAATAAAATAATTTTTATACATTTCTTATGATATAAAGATATTCGTTAAATTTGAATGAATAATATTTATTTTTTTAAAATCGTTTTAATTTAATTTAAAAACTTTATAATAGTTTTTTTATTTTTATTTGCAATTTTTTAAAATAATCTTTATATTTAATTTCGTTTCTTTATTATATATAATGTATAGTATTGCCTTTAATCAAGTGAAATAGTGTGAAAATGGAGAAATAGTGACATCACAGTGAAACCACGTGTGAAAATGGTGAAATGGCGTGTGAGAATAATGCTACAGCGTCATTGAATAAAATAATTTACTGTTGTCAAATCGATTTCAAACCAGTTTCGAATGAAAACTTATGTGATGAAAATGAACAGTAAACCTCACACTCTCTCTTTTTAAGATAAGGAGTGAATTAATATAAATAAAATAAAAAAAATTTATCACCACTCCTTGCACGGAGTGTTATCACTTTGTGCAAAAAAAGAAAACTTTCCTTTTGAAAGCAGAGATTCTCTCTGTCCACGAAGAGATTTTTTATTTTTTTAAATTTATTTTTTTAATTTTAATTAATTAAATAATATTTATATATTATTTATTTAATTTTTGTAACTTTCTTTTCTTTTATTTGATTTATTTGGTTTAATAAAATAATCTTTATACATTCCTTATGATATAAAGACATTCGTTAAATTTGAATTAAATAATATTTATTTTTTCGTTAAATCGTTTTAATTTAATTTAAAAACTTTATAATAATTTTTTCTATTTTTATTTGCAATTTTTTTAAATAATCTTTATATTTAATTTTGTTTCTTTATTATATAATATATGGTATTGCCTTTAATTAAGTGAAGTAGTGTGAAACTTGTGAAATTGTGTAGTAGAGGTGACATCATAATGAAACGGCGTGTGAAAATGGTGAAATGACGTGTGAGAATAATGCTACAACGTCATTGAATAAAATAATTTACTATTGTCAAACCGATTTCAAACCAATTTCGTGTGAAAATTTATCTGACAAAAATGAACAGTAAAAAGGAGGGAAAATAAAATATAAGTAAAAAAAATAAATCAAATTGATTATTCAATTACTATCAATATTGTTTTGAAAAAAAATAAAAATAAAATGAAAACATCTGCCTTTTTAAGGAAAATAAATCAGGAGCAAAAGTAGATGTGATTTCCGAAGTATTTGACCAAATCTTCTTCGTTTGGTAATACCTAATTTAGGAATACTTTGACCAAATCAATATTATTTTAGAAATAATTGACCAAATCTGTGACGTTACGTAAGACCTAATTTAGAGTCAAAACTGTCAATTATTTGTTTTCAATCTTCTTACAAACAAATAAGAATCATTTTATTTGCACAAACTAAATTGACAAGCTTAATTTACTAAGAACTTGTTTGGTAGAGCTTTTAAGCTAATTAAAATCAATTTTTTAACTATTATTTCTCTATTTTAACTATCATTTTTGAATTATTCTTTTACAAATAGGACCCACTTTATCTCTAACGATCAAAAAATTAATTATCAGAATCCCTATCAAATAAGCATTAAGTATGTGTTGACAATATTTAGACCAGTTATTTCAAAAATAATTTTTCAAATCAATAGAATTCAATGGGCTAAATGTTGTCAACAGTAAATTCATAAGCAAATCTTGTACAAATAAATTAATTCATCGAATAAACATAATACCTACAGCCTATCTAGGCCGATTAATCCTAGTAATATAAACTAAAGAAATAAGCTGTTTGCACAATGGACTTGTATGGCTGATTTTTTATTTTTATTTTTTTTAATTCAACATCCAGTGAAAAATGGCCACGTGGATCACAGTAATATAATCTGTACAAGTTAGTCCTTAAGAATGGAAATTTTCAGAGTATATGATCAATTGTTGCATAATTTTCGTAACTCTAATTTATGAAATTGAGTTTTGCATCACACCCTAGATCATCCAAGAAATTTTATTTTGGAAAAAATGCATTTTTAAATAGTGTATTGATGAGAAATATGTGATTAAAAAATGAGAAAAAATTTTGGATTTATTTTTAATATTATTTTATTGAAAACTGTGTCATTGAAATGATGTTAAATCTCTGGTTAAAAATGTATTTTTTCCAAATAATGTAAATCAAACATGGCCTTAAAGTCGCATTCTCATAGGAATCCTTTCAAAATATTTAACAAAAATTTAAATAATTTCTTCTATTATCCTTTTCACTATTATTGATAATGCAACTATAAGGCTTTCTCTAATTACAAGTTAGTCCCCGACATATTTGTCTATGTTTGCATAATTATAATTTCAAAATGTGTGTCAATCATTGCATGATTCTCGTTGTATCTAATTATGGAACTAGATTTTCCTTTAGAACATGCTTAAAAATACAAAATAGATGTTCATAGCGTAATAGGTTGAGGATTGATGGGATGTAATTATTTGTATAGAAAGTGAATTTGTCTGAGCCAAAACTCAATATTATTAAAGCTTAGCTCCTGTTTGTTTCCCATTATTTGTTTATTAAAATAAAAATATGATCGTTATTCATCACATCAAATCATTATATTTGATTTTCTATCTCTTATGTGAGGTCCGTAACGACTATATTTTTCATTTTTAGTGGTTCAAACAGGGCCTTAATTTTAAACATTGATCCTTTAAATTAAAGAATATCTTTTAACTAGATAATCTCTTACAATGCTCTGATAAGATGTAATTTTATCTAAAAAAAAAAAAAAAAAAAAAAAGTTATTCGCAGTCGTTCACTGCGACAGTCATCCTATGTAACACACATGATAAATAGTTATTTGATGCATAAATCAATAAAAACTACCACGTTGTGTTAATGTGTCAAAGAACTACTTGTCAAATGTATGTAACCTAAAACAACTGTCGTAGTGAGCAACTATAAATAATATTAATCCTGAACAAAAACCTAAAATGCTTTACGTGTATGCCATCTAAGACAACTACTGCAGTATGCAACTGCAAATAATATTAACCCTGAACAAAAACCTAAAATGCTTTACATCTATGACACTTAAGACAAGCAGTGAACAACCGCAAATAATATTTGCCCTAAACAAAAACCTAAAATGCTTTCCAGCATGTCAATTCACAAGCCACTTCCAACAGGATCAGTCCATTGCAATTTCAATATTTCAAAGGGCTAATAAAAAATGTTCCGATCTCCAAGAAATCATTGACAAGAAAATATAAAGAGAAATTAATAGGAAACATTAATATAAATTGCATTATCAGCCGAGAATAGGCTCCTGAGAAAATGAGTTCAAAACTTGGAGCCAACATTTATCGCCTACACAAGGAAACACGAACAATTCTAGGAAATATCAAATATTATGTTAGAACCTTAGACATATAAGTAGAAAACATTCCTAATAAGACAAAATTAAGAACACACTAAAATGGAACCTTCCTTGAAACGGTAACAGCACATAGTGGATACTTCATTTCACAAGACAGCTTCAAAACTTCACTAAGATCAACCAAATTAACCTCGTCCTCCGCCCAATTGGAGTTGTTGGACTTTCTATGTTTAGTTTAAGTTTGAATTTGTTTATGGATCCCAATTTAATATTTTCGAGACAAGTTATGTGCGTTTAGGAGTTGCAAGGTTGAACAAGTACTCACACTTGAGTTGAAAAAATTGGCGCTTGCAGCTTTTTCATAATTTTTTTGCAAATTTGATTGTGCCCCTAATTTAAAATGTATGCGTCGCCACTGCACGCAGGCTATAATATTTGTATCTAGTTTCACTTTTTTGCATGGTCTAATTTTGCTAAGCATGCTGTCAATGTATTGTACATAATACTGAATGCAATTGAACAATAGGATCAACGAAGAAAAATAATTGAGAAATGCAAGTATTAAAAGTGGGAGCTATGCTACACGAAAGATGGAAAGAAGTTTATGCCACTGTTTGGTACCGCTAACAAAATTGTTAAAATCTAAGTCAAAGTTATCAATTAATTTTAACTATTTCATATGGCACACAACTTTTTAATCATACATATTCCATCAACTTTTATCAAAATTTATTAAAAATCTGATTGTAATCTCTACATTGGCTATAATGCATTGTTACGAGTAATTTTGACCACTACATTGGCTTAACCCAGCCAGCCCCAACCTAATATGAATCTATGGGACGTGCTAGGTCTCTGGTTATTTAGATTGTCTTGTGTTCGATCTATAGCTTGCTGGCATAGGATTACATAAAAAGGGTCGGCCGATCAAACTCGCCTAACACTACCCTTTCTACTTGATCTTCCATGTAGAAAAGATCTTATGTAAAGTAGTTGAAAACACAAAACAAAGAAAACCTTGAAAGCATCTATAATAAAACTATATCATATAGCATTCAAATTTAAAACAAAATCTCAAAATAAGCAAGCTTATAATCCCAAAGAGCTTATATTTATTGCAGGTGGAGTGGGAATAGGCATTGCACTGTTTGCCGGTTGCGTCTCCCCCCAATGATTCAACATGCCTCGCCAGTTGCAATTATGCGGAGGATCAATGCACTTGTCAATGCGTTCATCTTTTATTTCGATTCTCCAATGCCCATCAGAATAGTTTGCCTTTTGAGCCTGCCTTCTGTCCCATTCCAACTGAGCCTTTTGTTTTGATCGCAATAGACAAAACTGTTGGAGTGTTTCTGGCATGGAGTCGTGAAGTTTCCACCACTTCTTGTGGGCTATGTCGCTTGCAAATTCTTGTAGGAAATCTGTGTTCCAGTTGCAGTCGTAGTCACGAAAGCACATCCATGGCTTGTTACCTGTTGAAACGACAAATACTCGAGTTTTTAGATGAGTTGGTTCAACATGTTAGAATGATTGTGGAATCAAGTTTCGCAACTGTCTATTCTTGAAAAATTATGCACATGCCGAACTTATAGCTAATCTCATCTGGATGACCTTACTTTCGAGACAAAATAATTGAGATGAGATTTGAATACAAACAATGTCACCATTTACATGAAATAAGGCTAGAACTTTACCCAAATAATGAAGAACGTAAATAACCGGTGGTTCTGCTGTGAAAAGCCGAATTTTCTTCTGCTTTACTTCTTCATCGTCCCCAACCCAAAAATTCTTCAAGAAATTCATATACCTAGGAAATCTATGCCACCATGTGAAAACCTCATTCAGGTATCCCTGATCTCCACCATTATATGATTCAATTTCATTAATATTATCCATCAAAAACTGGAATGTGCAATTCGATGGCTCAATCACCATTACTCCAGAATTGAAAAGTGTTCCATGGTTCCCCGTTGCAGAGATTTCTGGCATCGAAAACAAGAAATCGATGTTTTTGAGAATAAGCAGATCGGAATCGATGAAGATTATTTTGTCATAATCTGTAAGTTGCCATAATCTGAACTTGCTGTAGTTCCATTCGTTGTAGGCATCTTTTTCGGCCTTAGGATTTCTGATTCTTTGTATTATTCGGATTTTCCAGCCTGCTAATTCGAGTCCACTTTTGTGGTATTCGCTGATTGTGTCATCGACAAGGATAATGAGATCCCTGGTGGATCCAGCCATGCGGATGCTCTGGGCTGCAGCTATGGCTCCACACACATAGACGTTGGCCGAGTGCAGGACGGTAGCGTAAGCCTCTCGTTGCCTGTTTCTGGTGTAATCCTGTGCTGTTATGTGCCAAACAAATCTTTATACGATTAGTGAGTATTAAGTAACACGCACTTCGTGATGTTATCAAAGAATCAAGTTTGATGTTTGGCAAAATCCCATATTTGGTATCAAGAATATTTAGTGCGCGAAACTAGATAGAACTTACCTTTGGCTCCAAGGGGAAGTGCAAGTTCACATGATCCTATTGGAAGCTGAAGCTTTTTTCTAAGCACATCCATGTTCGGTTTATATAACCACATGTTGCCAACACGAACAACTCGATCCTTGCACGTGAACAAGTTTGGTATCGGTGGGCACTTTGTAATTAAAAAAAGATGAACAGGGTATCTACCTTTGCAAGAGGCAGCTAAACCAGCCACTGATATCTGCAAGTGTAGTCGAGCAATATCTTTCGACCAATTCACTTTATTACGACAAGGGAGTTTGACAGAAACAAGATCAGGGCGATGTCTTGGGACTTTAAGGTTAGATAGACGAGGGCAACTAGGAACTATGTCATCCTGTTCTTCATCAATCCATTCAGGATACAAGGAATCCCAAGTAATGTTTTTCTGGGCATAATCCAGGTGTAGAACTTCGTGATTAGCCGTGGGAATAAGCTGTTTCCATTGATGGATTTCGCTCTTATCAAAATTGAGAAGTCCTACTCGTCGAATCTTATTATCTTCAGGTAACTGCTCCAGTGCTCTTAAAATATCATGCCAATTGATGTCTAAATCTGATACGTATCGAGGATCCAACTCGCTCCATATCCACCTGTTCACAAAATGTGGCTTCAATATATAAGCTAGCATTATTGAAAAGCGTCGATCATATATTTGATGATATTGTCGTTGACTCGTCGTTCATTTGATTTACGTGTACATAGTTTATACTAATACTAATTATAAAAAAATAATTGATAACGATTTAGAAGATGAAAAATTAACTGACATGTGAATAATATTATAAATAAAAGAAATAAAAGTGAAAATTATTTATTTAATTTTTTAGATAAAATATAAAAACGAATAAATATTTATTTAATTTTTTAAATAAAATGTAAAAACTAACTTATAAGTCCATTTAATTTTTTAATTAATTATTTGGAGTTCATTTGTATATTTATTTTGAAAAATTTGGGAGGCAATTAATTAATTATTTTTTATTTTCTTTTTGTTTTGTTTAAAGAGGACGATATATTCGTCATTTCACAAGGCTTTATTGAGAAAATGGAAAAAAAGGTTGTATTCCGCAAAGAAAATGTCATATAGGGGGATTTTCCTCAAAAATGAAAAGGTCGTAGTCCGCAAAGAAATGTCAATAGAGCTAAAGGTTAGGGGTGTTTTGTGTCAATTACCCTTTCTTAAGGTCTGCTTCTATTATGGTCTTCTCTATACAAGTTCCCGAACAACGTTTTTGAACAAAAGCACGGGGCTTCTATGTGTTCTACGAGTTCAAGGGAGTTTAAAGCCTGCAATGGAAGAATATCTGACTCGAATTCGAAGGGCCGTGCACTAAAACTTTAAATGGGACATTATCCATTAAGACAGAATCAAAATAGAAGACTTGTACAAGCTCAATTAAGATTATGCACATGAATCCTATAGCCTAAAGCCCCAACCGTATAACAGAGTTGCGGTGAGTTGACAGCCAGAATAAATTTTAGCACATCCTATGATATGAATTCTAATGGATTGAAAGGACCAGCCAAAAAGGAGTCCTTTAGTCGACCCTATCTGACAATTTTTAGTGGGTGGATCTTGATTCTAGTACTCTTCCCTGCAATGGCAAACTGGAAAGGATTCTCAACACTTCTAAATTTGATTTTCTGCAACCTTTTCTTATATGCATCATCTCTGTTAATAGGGCATGCAGACGCATGTTAGAGTAAACAAGATGAACTGAATCCTTAATAAACAAATAAATAAGAACAGTAAGAACCAGTATTCCATGAATGTGTGTGTGTGTGTTTATATGTATCTTTGCACGTCGAGTTGACATGTTAAATTAGTTATAACTGGTCATATCTTAAGAAAAATGTCACGTGAACCGTTAAGGGAAAATAATCCTACATCGTAAAATACCGAAACATTGACCAACTTAAAAAGATTTTGGGCCACTCCTCTTAACAAGGTTGACCTTATTAAGATGGACCACAACTCTTAACATGGTATTAAAGCCCAATATGCTCCAACAAGTTATTCAATCAGATTAAGTCTCAAAAATGAGCACACGGATTTCAAGATGGTCTGCTCAAAAAATGAGCCACCATCTTGCGGGGGCATGTTAAGGGAAAATAATCCCACATCGGTAAAATATCGAAATATTGATCAACTTAAAAAGATCTTGGACCACTCCTCTTAACAAGGTTGACTTTATTAAGATGAACCCCAACTCTTAACATAAACGGACTTATTTTGGTTATGCCTATTTTCAAGTGTGTCTGTTCTGACTTAACAAACAAGCCGTTGTGTTATTCTGTCACTTCATCATGTCAATTACATAGTTTTTTGAACTACTTCTTATGCTAAAACAACTTATCTAAAAGCTTAAGTCGTTAAAAGGGAGATGATTTTTTTTTTTTTTGTTTTTCTTAGACCTCTCTCTTATAAAATACCCCTCATATGCAAATCATAGACACATAATATGATTTTTTTTTTCCTTTTTTTTAGAGGCAGGTGAATGTTCACAAATTTACGGCGGGTGGGACTTGAACAGAGTTCTTTACTACATCGGATATAATACCATACGAAACCTTCGCATTCATAATCTAATGATCAAAACCTTCCAAATGTTTTTTATCTTTCTCGTCAACAGTTGTAGGCCTCTAGTATGACGAAGTACCGAATTTGCGACATTTTTCCCAAGGAAAAAGTTCATGAGGGGCTTAAAGCACTACATAAGATTGAATGTTAAGACAATTGAGAAGGAGAATCCATGGATAAGAAACATAACCAATTCAGGAATGAACTCACATTCTTTGTCTAGTATCCATGAGACTTCTGGAACAATTTATCACTGCAATATCAGTCTGAATTACGTGATAATTTGATCTGCAATACAATATAGAATCCAGGTCATGACATCATAGGCCCACAAACTTTAATAAACAATAACATCATAGGGTCGTTTAAAAGAAAAATATTGCACGAAGATTGTTTCAGAAACTTGAATATGTGATTCCTTCTCGAGAGCCATTCATACGTTGGAAACGCTGTAATAGAACTCTCCAAATTTACCTTTGAAAATGCCACTACAATTTCCATCCCTCAAGGATCGAGAGGTTAAGATGAAAACCAAGAGAGAGAAAAATTTTGTGACTGATGGAATATAGAGCAAGTAGAGAGTACAGCCTACTAATATGAACAATCATATATTGAATTCATGTTTGGTAATGTGATTATATAATGTTACAATAGCAAGAAAGAAAACGAAACTAAAATCTTGTCTTTTTTAGAACCATTCCACATGATCTAATACCACGTAGAAAACGTGCATTTATCTCTTTCTTTTAAAAGAATAAGAAAATATTTCCCATTGAATAGAAATCCTTCTAGCTTTGGAAATTTTGTGGGTAATTCTAGGAAAGTTTGATCTGTCTTAAGGTTTCTACTTATTTTGGGAATATGAACAATCATATATTGAATTCATGTTTGGTAATGTGATTATATAATGTTACAATAGCAAGAAAGAAAACGAAACTAAAATCCTTAATACCAATTGATCTAATACCACGTAGAAAACGTGCAGTTATCTCTTTCTTTTAAAAGAATAAGAATATATTTCCCATTGTATAGAAATCCTTCTAGCTTTGGAAATTTTGTAGGTAATTCTAGGAAAGTTTGATCTGTCTTAAGGTTTCTACTTATTTTGGAAACACCCTCTCGTTTGATTCATGAAAAACTTTTATCCCCTCTGTCAGAAATATTTGATCCCTTTTCCAGTTGCTATGTATAGGACACATTTCAAAAGGTCATACGCCCATCAATAGTCACTTCCATCGCTGTTGTTTTAGAAGTCATAGTTAAAATACATCTAAATTTCATATGTAGTCACTTAACATTCGATGAAATCTTAATTGGCTATTAAAACCTCAATTTATTTTCTAATTTCACCATTTCGTCACCTGCTTTCTCCAAATTAATGAAGACCATTGGATTAGCAGCCATACCACAATGAATGTTCCATGTAGTCGATGCATGGTATGTCAATTACGTAAAAGTGTTAAAATAAAAAAAAATACATCTAAACATTTTAATCTAAAGACCGCAGACGAAATTTATCGACAAAACACCTTATCATTCAAGAGGATTTGAAATATGATTTCAAACTAGGAAAAAAATTGAAGCTTGAACTCAAGATGTGCTAGTTGAGATACCCGTATGTCGACCACCTCAGATGGTGTGAAGGTCTCTACGACCTATATTTCTCCTTGATGTATGTATGATTCAAAATCTTTAATGTCGAAAAATCAACTATACCATTTAGATCATATTCTATAAGTTAGAGGTCGATCCGTAGTGCAATAAAAAAGATTTACATTTTGTTCTTCTTCAATACTGTCCATTGTTGTAGTGTTCACCATGCCAGATTTGTCATAAATATTTTCTTAATCGAGTAAAACAAATATCATATTCTTCTTGCCTTTATGGCTATTAAAAAACATTATAAAAGAACGGGTGTATTAAATGTATTGAGTTAATAAAACACGTGCAATGTCTTACCAAATGGCAAAATTGTAATAATCTTTTATACATAACAAGGTAGAATATCTCATTTGTAACATTTTAAATTTTAAAATTCTACTAGGTCTTTCAATAATCCTTTTTTTAATCAGCGCTTTCAAGTTTAAAATCATACTCGCTCGTAGGCAAACATTATTCGCTTTTGCAAAGTGGTTTTCAATTTAAACCATGATAAGCCTCATCGCAACTTACATATGAGCATAATTACATACCAATTCGAGTATTCTTCAAATTATAATGTTGAGATTATTAGTGTTCTATGTTTCCTTTTCTGCTGCACTTAAATTGAACAAAATTTTCTTATGGTCAACTGTCCACTTAGTCAACTGCAAAAAACACTGTAGAATTACGCAATGCAAGCTGCTCGCGTGTTTCCTAATCGCAAGGCAAGTTTTTACATTTTATAGAACAACTTTAACATATTTTAATTAAGCTCGCTGAATTAAAACATCAAAAGACAAGAAGCCAATTTAAATTTAAATTGGAGAAAACTGGATATATGTAGTACTCTTTGATTTATTGTAGAAATCTATATATATATACTTGACTCTTTTAAATATAAATGATAAAATTTCTGGCAACTTTTTGGAACAGAATATATATCCATAAAATCCTTCACTCAGATCCCCAAAAAAATATAGAAACTTTTGCAGCCGACATATTTCACCGAGTAGTTTGTGCTTCAATTCATAATCGATGTTTTTAATAACGTTTTGAAGTACTCACAGTGTATTTTGCAATGCATATTTCAATCTGCTAAACCGCTAACAATGAGATCAAAATAGTGAGTTGGAAATCTAATTCATAGCCATCACCTCTTTTGGGGCCTATATTTCAATCTTTGGAAAAGGTTGTGGGTATCATTTTGAGAAACTCATGATTAGCTATTTATGCCATCACATAGTTTGAAATGAAAAACCGTTTAGTGGTGGACTTAAATAAAATGATATTTGATGTCAATTATTATCAAATTTATAAGTATGGCTAATTTTCTGGTTGCTACGAGTTGTATATATATTGTTATTTTAATTGAATTGATGAATTGAAAATTTGATATTATTTCGTTGAATTTGTATATTGTAGTTCTCGGCTCTAATATAGAGTTAATAAGTGATCATTTTAATCATTTGAGGAATTGCAAATAGCAACATAGGGGGTGTGTTCAATGAGACATTTGAAAACTTTCATAGACTTTTTTTAAGTGATAATTTTGAGTGAATTGTCCAAATGGTCATTGAACTTTGCAAAAGATTTTCAAAGGGTCATTGAACTTAAAAATCACATAAATGGTCGCTGAACTTTGTAAAATATTTTTAGGGGGTCATTGAACTTTAAAAATTACCTAAATGGTCACTGAACTTTGTAAAATGTTTCCCAGGAATCACTGAATTTGGTGACCTCGTGGAAACCTTTTGTGAAGTTCGGTGATCTCGTGGAAACTTTTTACAAAGTTCGGTGATCATTTAGGTGATTTTTAAAGTACAGTGACCTTATAGAAACCTTTTACAAAGTTCAGTGACTATTTAGGTGATTTTTAAAGTTCAGTGACCCACTGCAAACTTTTTACAAAATTCAGTGACCATTTGGGCAATTCACTTGATAATTTTTGTAATTTTTTTGGACTTTTCTATAGATTTGTATGAAATTAATGGAAGTCGTTCGTAGACTTCTATAGACTTTCATTCTAAAACTTTTGTAGAATTCAAAAGACTTTTGAAAATTTTCATTTAAAATGAAATTCACGTTAGTCTAATGCAACAGTGTGAAGTTCTCACTTCTCACATCGTATGTGTGTTGTGGTTCATTGGTTTCTACATTCTCTTTCCTCTCTTTATGTAATAAAAAATATTTTTAAAACAACAAAAATTTGAGTAACCTCAATTAAATAAATAGTAATCAAAATAACATACGCGCGCTCACACATATATAGAAAATCAATATATAAGTTTAATTTTAAATTAGTACTTTTTTTATATAAAAATCTTATAATTTAACTATATAGATATTTTTCATAACAAATTGTTAAATTTTTTTATAAGAATCTTTAATTACAATTTATTTTCATAGAAAATAGAAATAAACAATAATATAGAAAAAAGAAAAATAGAAACAAATATAACCCGTAGAAAAAAATAATATTTTAATCATGACTCTAATGTCCATAGAAGGGAAAAAGGAAATAGAAATATTGAAAGAGATAAAAAATACATAATAATATATATTTTTTATTTGTAAAAGTTTCCCAAAATTTTAGAATGAATGAGAGACAAATTTTAATATTTTACTTTTCTACTGTCTCCTTAAAAGTTAGTATGTTATAGACTTTTATAAAAAAAAATTATAAGTCATTGACAATTTACGTCCTCCAAACTTTTTAAAAAAATTTAGTTGACTATGCCGCGATTTTAGAGGGTGTCAATTAGACTTGTCGGTTTGGGTCGCTCGTGTTAGACTCAGAAAAACTTTAGTCGGCCAGGCTCGAGGCTCTAGTCAAGTCCCATTTTGGAGCAGTGGCTCGAGCCCAAGCCCGAGCTAGAGCCATAGCCAGAGCCAGCCCATGTGGCTCGACAAACCACACTGCCAGCTCGTGTCACAGCCAATTTTCGATTAGTGACGAGCAGATTCTTAAAAAAATTATTGCAGCAATGTAGCTGCCTGCACTATTGCTTGCTTGCAGGCTGTTTGTGTATATATTTAAAAAAATTTGAGCAGGCCCAACTCGGCTCAATAAGGCCCGAGCCTAGATTTTTTGGTCGAAGAAAAGCTTGAGCCTAAAAAAACTTGAACCAATTTTACTCGAGTTGAGCCTGGAACCTCAAGTTTCAGCTCGTAAGCCAGCTTGATTCGGCTCATTGATATCCCACGTGATTTTTAAAGATTCTTTAGAAGTCTATAAGTTTTCATTGAATACACCAATACTTTTAGAAAGTCTCAAAAGGTTCATATTAAATACTTTTAAACTTTTTAAATTTCAAATAGATTTTAAAAGTCTCAATTAAGTACATCCCATATAGCAGTTTTTTAAGGTACTAGTATTTCATGTTTTTGATACTTTTGTAATATTTTCGATTTCTTTTTTTTTTTAGTCATTTAAGGTAATGTATTGCATTAATTACGCAAATTTAAAGGTAAGGTTCACCATGCCACACGATGCCCTCATTTTCATCATCCTCCTTTTTTTTTTTAATTGATTTTTGGCATCTTATTTTAAGTTTTTTGCTTTTTACGGTTCCTTGTATTGCCAAAGTCATCTTTTAAAGAAGAACTTGCAAGCCCCTGTCTAATTAATCCTGGGTGCCCTATTAAATCACTATTACTTTTTTAGTTTTCTATTTTGTTTTAAATTTTTCTCAACAATATGTTTCTGCTTTCTATCATTATTTCAAGGTCTAATTAATCCTGGGTCTGCCCACTCCAAAATTTGATTTATTGCATGATTTTGAAGTTGTGCGATTCCTCGGGGGTTCTATGCATTTATTTGAATGATTGGATTTATTTATGGATGACTGAATGTATATATGGCTGATGAATGAAATAATAATCAAATTTTTTCCATTATAATGAGGCACAAGGGAAACAAGATTCTTGGACATTGTTTTTTAAATTAATTTTTTCAAAGCGCTATTACCGGTTTGAAGGCAAGATAATTTGTAAGATATATAATCTGAAATTAACTTCTTATTTTGTGTTATAAAATACTGCAACATGCGAAATAGAATTCAACAATGGCGTGCCATGTGGCTATAAGGAAAACATTCCAGCAGGTTGAATTCATATGAAAAAACACCATGGATACATCAACAATTAAAATGACAGAGACCGAAACGAACTAGAGAGCACATTTGGAACATCACATTCAATATTACTATACGATAAGATTTCAATTTCTTTTCTTCCTCAATAGTGGCAAACACTATTTATTCCACCACCAAACCAAACATGCTGGGAACTTAGCAAAATAGGATTTCTTCTTAGGTTTATCAAATATCCCAGATCCATAAGTCTGATATGTCATCTCAATCAAGAGAGGGAACTGCAAGATGGAGAAAAGAACTATCGGAATCGTTGAAAGGATGATGATCGGAGTGGTAACCCAAGACAACTTCTCATGTAGAATCAGATACAATACAGAACCAAAGGATGCCATCATCGTAACGATCGAAAAGAACAAACATGTCAATCCAAATATTAATTTCGTCGGTAAAGACTTGAGAAAATCTTCTTCTGCATAACGCGCCGTATGAATTCCTAAGAACATCAACAGCGACGTACTCGAACTGAACATTGACAAGGCATTTGAAATCATGAAAATCAAGAATGGAGTTCTTTGAGTTTCTAGCATTGTTGGCAATCCTGAGTTTTCTTTATTACCACCTGGTACTGTGAAAGCTGTTGTGAACATTACAGCAGCAATTAGAGTGCCTACTATCATGCTTGATCCTGCTGTGCTTTTCATCCAGTTCTCTGCATCTTTGGTTAATTTCTTGTGTTCATCAGTGAATAACATTTCGGGTGTTTTGTTGATGGCATTTTTTCCTCTTTGAGTTTGGGTTGTACTATGCTCTCGACTTCCTGTTTATTGGAAGAAACAACTTAAGATGAGGATTCAAAATTTTAGATAAGACAGATTGATGTACCATTAGAGTAGATAAAATGTCGTGAATTCAAGAACACTTGTGAGTAGGAGAGAAAAAAATTACACTATATTATCTGTCACTTTGGACTACTTTTTTTTGGGATAAAATCGTGTGCACAATTTTTTCACAATTTGAACTCAAGTTCATTTCCTAAATAATACCATATCGAATCACCTCATATAAAGCTTAAACTTTTGGAAACAAGACAAACTTATATATGTGAATTAAGTGTTCAATAACTATCACCTATTTATGAAAATTGTACGTGTTGTAGAGAGGGAGCGTGTTGAAAATAAAATTCAAATAAATAAGTATACGATATCTCTGAACAGCTTAAACTTTTAGATATTATGACTTGAATAACAACAACAACAGTAACATGCATGCTCACATCCACACACATACATTACCTTGTACCATTGGAGTTCCCTTTGCATTTGTAGGGCTGCTCCAGATACCCTTTGAAGTTGAGAAGGAGGAGATATTTTTGCAGCAAGATGTAAATAATTGTTCTTAAACATATCATGCCTCCTTGCCATTATACTCTTCTTTGTTCCTAAAGTAAATATAAGGCTAAAAATCTTCTCTTGACGCAAAACTATTGCATGTGAAAAAATTGTTTTCCCTTTTTGATCTTTTCTCCATATAATTTCGGGTTTATATTTAATCATTTCTTCTATAAATTCAGAAATTCCATGCTTTATGGCATCATATATTATTGTATCCATGTCCATTTTTTTAAAGATCTGATTTGTTCAGATGTCGCACTTCTTTAAACACGTGACTTAGGAATTTCACGACTTCGACATGGACTAACTTCCTCTGGTGTATGTAATTGATCTCTGGAACTGAAAAACTAAGAAAACTAATGTTAAATAGCCAATCATGTGTTATTAATTTCCAATTCATGTGTAACGGAAATTATATGTTTATAGAGGAAGATGATACATACCAAGAAATTGCAATATCCCCCAACCGAATTTGCGCACCAACTCTAGAGCTGTACAACAGGATTTTACTTAGAGTGTCAAAATGTACTTGGTTATCAAAGCCTAGGAATACATAATGCATGAAAGCCAGCTAGACCCATCACAGGCCATGTTGTGGTCAGCCCACATCTACAGTTGGCCAGGCTCAACCGTGACAGATCATGGGGCCATGTGTTCAAACTAAATTTGGAAAAAGACTTAGGCATGGGATGAACTGGCCGAGCCGAGCCAGAGATAGTCGATGAGTCATCATGGCCTGATTGATGCCTCTAAATTAAATTTAGGAAAGGGAGGAATGTGGTGGTATTTGACGTATCTCGAGTAGTCATAGAAATCCTTCCCATCAGATCTTCGTCGCTTGATTCTGATGGATTTTAACCAAAAAAGAAAGAGCAAGATGGAGATCAAAAAACCAGAAAAATCTTTTTAAACTTTATCCACTTGGTTGATATATACGGCTGGCTCTACCAACTATGTATATATAAATTACACAAAAGATTGTCAACCATCCCTCCAACCTACTACACCTTACCTTGTGACAGATTACACTATACATGATAGCATATTACAATTTTATAATAATAACTTGGCTGACTTGAACTTAAACAATTACAAAAACAAAATGGCAACAAAAGTGACAACATTAAATCTTTAAATCATCAACACTCCTTCTTGACACTTTTGTTGGAAACACCAAGACATTTTCTTAGTGTTTCAAACCTTTCTTTTCCCAGGCTCTTAGTTAAGATATCAGCAAACTGAACTTCAGACTTGCAGTTCACCAGCTTCACTTCCTGTTTTTCTTGTGCTTCCCTGATTGAATGATACTTAATCTTGATATGTTTTGTCCTTCCATGAAACACGGGATTTTTAACCATAGCAACAGCCGATTGATTGTCACAATAAATCACAGTTGGATTTGATTGATTGTGATTTAAATCCTTCAAGACTTTCCTTAGCCAGACCGCCTGATTTGTTGTTTCTGATGCAGCCACATATTCTGCCTCTGCTGTTGATTGAGCAACTGTTTTTTGCTTAATTGAGTTCCAGCAAACTGGACTTGATCCCAGATAAAAAACATATCCAGAGGTGCTCTTCATATCATCTAAGGATCCAGCCCAATCACTATCAGTATACCCAATCAGATCCACAATTTCAGACTTTCTAAACCAGATTCCCATTTCAGCATTCCCTCTGATGTACCTCAGGACTCTCTTTGCCGCTTGAAAATGCAACTCACTTGGTTCTTGTCTAAATCTGGAGAGCAAGTTTACAGCAAAAGTGATGTCTGGTCTTGTAATTGTCAAATACATTAGGTGTCCGACCAAACTTCTATATACCTTTTCATCAGTTTTCTTGTTTCCATCATCCTTAACGAGCTTTAAGTTTTGGGGCAGAGGAGTGCTTACCTGTTTGCAATTTTCCATGCTGAATATCTTCAAGATTTCTTTGGCATACTTCCTTTGACAGATAAAAATACCTTCTTGAGATTGATCAACTTCCATTCCAAGAAAATATTTCATCTCCCCCAAATCAGTCATCTCAAATGCCAACATCATTTCAGCCTTTACTTTGTCAATTAAAGATTCATTGCTGCCGGTTACTAGAAGATCATCAACATATAGAGAAATAATGACTGATTCTTCTTCCACTTGCTTAATGTATAAGGTTTGCTCATTGACACTTTTCACAAAACCAAGACGGCTCAAATGCTCATCTACCGTGCTGTACCAGGCTCTTGGAGCCTGCTTCAATCCATATAGTGCCTTCTTCAATAGATATACCTTCTCTTCATTTCCTTCCAGCAAGAAGCCTTCGGGTTGTTCAATGAAAATTTCTTCATTTAGATAACCACTTAGGAAGGCAGACTTCACATCCAATTGATGAATTTTCCAGCCACTTTGAGCAGCCATTGCCAGCAGTAATCTGATGGTTTCATACCTAGCCACCGGAGCAAATGTGTCGGAGTAATCAACACCCATTTGTTGAGCATAACCCTTTGCAACTAATCTGGTTTTGAGCTTGTTAATGGACCCATCATAATTCAGTTTGGTCTTGTACACCCATTTAACACCAATCACATTTTTTTCTTTTGGTCTATCAACTAGCACCCAAGTTTCATTCTTTTCTATCATATTAATCTCCTCCTTCATTGCAGTCATCCAATCATGTGAATTCATTGCCTCATTGAAGTTTGAAGGCTCCAACATGGCTAAATTACATCTGGCATAAACATCTACAAGAGTTCTGGTCCTCAGCACTTCATTTTCTGAATCAGAACCACTGTCATGTTCCGGTTCATCCTCATTGATGATGTCTTCATTTTCTTGAGCTACCAACCTTGGAACTTGAGGTTTATCCAAGGTACTTGCTTCCCAATTCCATGAATTATTTTCATCCACCTTGATATCCATGCTGGATATCATCTTCTTGGTTTGAGGATTGTAGACTCTATACCCTTTTGCATTGTCACAATAGCCAACTAGAATTCCAAGCTTTGCCTTTGGACTCAATTTATCCCTTTTTGCATCAGGTATATGAGTATAACATATACTTCCAAACACTTTCAAATGCGAGACATTTGGCTTAACTCCATACCAAGCCTCAAAAGGAGTTAGTTTGTTCAAAGCTGTTGTTGGTAATCTGTTCAGAAGGTAGATTGCTGTATTCACAGCTTCAGCCCAAAAATCCTTTGGAATTTTCTTCTCAAGCATCAAGCATCTTGCCATCTCCATCACCGTCCTATTTTTCCTTTCACAAACTCCATTTTGTTGTGGTGAATACGGTATTGTCAACTGATGTTTGATTCCAACAGCATTACAGAACTTATCGAACTGATCATTCTTGAACTCAGTTCCATTATCTGTTCTGATGGCTTTGATCTTACAATTGCACTCATTTTCCACCAGATTTTTGAACTTCTGAAATACACCAGCAACCTCTGACTTCTTCTTTAAAAAATAAACCCAACACATCCTTGTTAAATCATCAATGAAGAGTATAAAGTATCTACTACCATTTAGTGTTTGTGTTCTCATTGGACCACAAACATCAGAGTGTATTAATTCCAGCTTTTTTGATGCTCTTCTTGACTGATTTTTAGGAAATGGTAGTCTCGCTTGCTTTCCAAGTTGACAGATATCACATACACAGCTATCATCACATATGTCAGGCAAGTTTTCAACAAGATTCATCTTATGCATTTGCTTAAGTGAAGTGAAGTTTGCATGACCAAACCTTTTGTGCCAAAGTGTAGATTTCATATCAGTACAAGAGTATGCATGAGATGTCAAATTTTTCCATTCTAAAGGGAAGCTTCTTTGCTTCATTTCAACAGACATTAACTCCTGATTTTTTGGATCAAGTATGGTGCAGCCATCTCCTTTGAAAATCAATGTATATTGCTTCTCAATTAATTGACCAACACTAATTAAATTCTGGTCAATTTTAGGTACAAAAAGAACATCTGAAACTCGTTTAATACCTGATGGAGTGTGTACAACAATCACTCCAATCCCTTCCACTTTGACATAATCTCCATTGCCTACTCTTACCCTCGATTTATATGTTCGATCTAATTCAACAAAGGTGCTTGAATTAGAGACCATGTGGTGGGTGCAGCCACTGTCCAGTAACCAGGTTTTATCACTGTTGCAGCCTTTGAAATTATTGGCAGTGAAGAGATGCTCCTCCTGATGTTGCAGCTGATCGTCTGCCATCTGAGCCTGCTTCTTTTCATGTCTTTCCTTTTGTGATTTACACACCTTTTGCACATGACCAAATTGTTTACAGTTTCGACACTGAACTCCTGGTCTATACCAGCACCATTTTGGTGAATGTCCAGTCTTTTTGCAATGTGGACATGGTGGATATGAGTTTGCTGTATCAGCAGACTTGCTGCTTTCCCCCTTCTTTTTCTCAGATCCTGCTTTCTTCATATTAAGACTTGTTTGAGCTTTGTACTTCCCTTTTGCAAACAAAGCTCCTTCGACCTGTTCTTCTTCTTGCCTCAGCTGCCTCCTCTGTTCAGTGGCATGGAGAGCATTTATCAATTCAGCTAGAGTTATAGTGGAAAGATCTCTTGAGTCTTCAAGAGATGATATCTTAGCCTCAAATTTTTCTGGTAAGCTTATCAAAACCTTTTCCACTATTCTCCTATCAGGAAGGTCATCTCCTAACAACCTTATTTTGTTCACAACCTTCATCAGTCTATCAGCATAGTCTTTGACAGATTCAGTGTCCTTCATCTTCAGGCCTTCGTATTCTCTTCTTAAGTTCAAGACTTGCATTTGTCTTGTTCTTGCATTGCCTCTGAACTCCTCCTGCAACCTGTCCCAGGCCTCCTTTGCTGATTCATAGGTTATTATCCTGGTGAATATTCCATCAGACACAGCCGACTGGATACAAGACAAGGCTTTGAACTTTTTTGCAACCTCCTCACTATGTTGCTTCAGTTGAGTAATTGTAGGATTTGCTCTTAAGGCCGGTGGTTCAACACCTGATTCTGTGATTTCCCACAGGTCATAAGCCTTTAAATAAGCCTTCATCTTTGTTGCCCAAAAGTCATAGTTCTCTCCTGTGAAAACCGAAGGTAAAGGTGCTGAAAATCCAGTTGATGCCATCTGGATCTGATCCTATATTACGACTGATATGATGAAGGTTTTTTATGTTCAGGTTTCTTACTTGTTTTCTCTTCTTTTTGATCTCACAGATCCCACTTCAAAGATCAGTACAGCTCTGATACCATGATGGATTTTAACCAAAAAAGAAAGAGCAAGATGGAGATCAAAAAACCAGAAAAATCTTTTTAAACTTTTATCCACTTGGTTGATATATATGGCTGGCTCTACCAACTATGTATATATAAATTACACAAAAGATTGTCAACCATCCCTCCAACCTACTACACCTTACCTTGTGACAGATTACACTATACATGATAGCATATTACAATTTTATAATAATAACTTGGCTGACTTGAACTTAAACAATTACAAAAACAAAATGGCAACAAAAGTGACAACATTAAATCTTTAAATCATCAACAGATTCATCAATTTGAATGATGTGATGATCAGTAGTACCTGATGTTTGCATTTCTACATGCTCGTTGTCCCAAGGTGTGTATACACTTACACCTTGTGTAAAAAGTTCAGATTACTTTTCAAAATGATTAACGTTCAACATTTGCATTTAAAGCATGTTTATATATTGCACTAGATAGTATGAAAAAGAAACCAAAATTTATCTAAATGTGCCCTTGAGGTAAAATTGTTTGTGAATGAAATTAATAGGAGAGCATTTATGTACTTACAATGGTAGATCCATCTTTCCCAAAATGTAAGCTTAGTCCCACTAAGAAATGCGGAAGGCTTGTGAGCCAATATTTTGAGTGTGTAATTACCACCATGATCTGGGGTAACACCCAACTTTGGATACCTTTTCAATAGCATAGAAGCAACATCTACAATAAGCAAAAAAGCGTGAATTAGGTATCCATATCATAGGGATTAAGCCCTAATCTCAATTGCTACTAAAACTTTTGGTAAACTGAAATCAAAAAACATATAGCCCTCGTCTAGAAAATTTATAGATCAATTTATAGTGAGAAATAGTAGTGAATTCCACAAAAAATTGTGGATAATAATGAGTGGTAATTTTGAATTCGTATTTGAAATTATGTTAGATTCTGACTGAATTTAAAACCAGTTTATAAATTGCATTCAAACAGTGATTTCTAGTACTTCACACTCAACGTGAATACTCTGTCTTCATTACTGTGGTAAAAAATGGCCACCTAAAATATGCAGTATATATGCAAAAATATTAGGTTTATTTGCATTTGAGGGAATTATTCAAAAGTGTGATTGGACTCCACTCATTATCCATTCACATACCATAAATTATAGCAGTAATAAGGGAATTGAGTAGTGTGACTCCATTTTCACCCTTTTCAGGACTGAGCTCATCTTTTGGCGTCACTTTATATAAATAACGAACCATTTCCTTTTTTCCATACAATGCAGCCACAATCAAAGGAAGATGCCCATCTTCATGATCTGCAGTTTCTATTGTAACTAATTTTTTGTTCTTACATACCATTGCCTTGGCCAGTTTCTTTGCACCACAGATCGCAGCAAGAGATAAGGCCGTAGCTCCGTATTCATTTTTCAGTTCTAAGTCAGCTGCATCCATCATGATTACAAGTTTTTCTGCAATTTCAATGTGTCCAGACAAAATTGCAATGTGCAGAGCTGTATCTTTGTGTGATGAAACTATTTCCCTAATCGCATCTTGATTCTGCCGAAGGATTTCTTCTATAGAATGCCACTTACCTTCTTCAATTGCCTTGTATAAGTGCTCGTAAGCAAGGTGCTTTCTCGACCCTGCAAACAATGTTGTCGACCTGTATGTGACGGGCTTGTGTTGAATTCATTAAATAAAAGGGAAAATTGGCGCCACCACATTGTTCTTGTGGAAGAATATCTAAGAGTTAAATTTTATAGATAGTTACTGAAGTTTACATGACAATTTAACAAAGATTTGAACAATTTTCGTCTTTGAGAACTGATTGTGCAACTGTAATAAATGGTTGATGACTAACTTACTCATTTTTAAATAAATGAGAACAAACAATGCAATTTCGTGTTTCTTATAACATGATAAGTTTTTAGACAAACTAGTTCATTGAAATAGTACCATTATCTTCGACATGACTCTCTTCATCGTGATCTGAGCTTGGCGCTGGTTGTCGAAGCCGAGCCCAATCCCTCTCAGTCAAATGAGTCCATACATAGTGAGCAGAAATGTGGTCTTTAAACTTAGAGTATATTGCTGATCCACATGAAAGTTGAATTGCATGCAGAGCCAAAGCATTCTTTTTCTTCCATTTTTCACGCTCATGTTTATTTGTCTTATCTGGTTTACTCTCCTTAGAGACAACATCCCAAAGCCCATTCCCAATGAAATAATTTTTCAAGCAATTTTTCCAGGTTTCAAAACTATCCTCAGTTAGCTCCTCCAGCACAATAGCCACACCTGCTAGATTAAGCTTTGTGTTATCTATTCGCCAATCAAAAAATGAAAGTTCAGTGACAAATTTAAAGCAAAAGAAAAGAAAGTTTGATGACTAAATGAAACAATGCTATAAGTTGAGTGTGGCAAGCAGTTTTTCAAACTGGTCAAGAAAAGTTGCTGTTCCTGGCCCTGTGAATGGACCATAAAAAGTACTATCTTCTTTGTTGCTTCGCAAGTTTATTCGTGAACTAGCAATTGAATAATAGAGCTCAAGTTGAAAAAGGAAACTTGAGACAACAACCACAAATGAACAAAAAAAATTAATAATAATAAAATAAAATAACGCAAAGTAAGTTGAGGCATCTTACTTGACTCTAATTCTGTCATTTTCTCTCACGACGAAGAACAATTGTAAACATGCTATTATCATCGAGAAAGGCAAGCAGTGTTTATACATGCACTCTATAGTATTGCCCTATGCTCAAGTAAGGTACACTATTATTATTATTATTATTATTATTATTATATATATTTTTACATTTACTTTCTATCTTCTCTCTTTTTGTCTCCTTCTTTGCTGTCCACAGACCTGGTGCCTTCCTTAGCAATTATTCTCAACTTCTTGGATCCAACAAGGCAACAATGTGCTGCACATTGTGCAGAAAAACAATATTTACCCAAAAAAATTAGAAAAAAAAAGTTCCTAATTGAAATGTTTTCAAATTTTCCTTTTTTTTTCTTTTTAATTAAATTAACCACGACAAATTAAAAGTATTTATTTACTGAAAAATAAAAATAAAATACAAATTTACGAGGAAAACATGTAACTTAACTTTGGACTAATTAATTTTCTGATGGGTAAAATCTCAAATTCTTTAGATATGCAGATAATAGTAAAAGTATAAGAGATTATGCTACACCTCTTTATAAGTTTTGTAGTATGCGAGTGAAATAAGAAAATTTATACAATAGCCTGGAAAGTTCATGTAATTTGCTCTAAATAAAATGTTCTTTTTACAAATTTTTAAACTAATTTAAATAATTGTAAAAACAACATTTTATTTAGAGAAAATTATATAAATTACAGCAGCCATTTAGCTCAAATTTCACAAAATAATAGTGATTTGGACTGGTTTAAAAAGATTTAACCCTCATTAATTTAAAAAATTAATTTTTTCCATAACTCATTTTTACTACTTTCAATAAAATAATTTTACTTGTAAATCTAAAATTTTTCCTATTCTCTAACTGCACAATCTCCAAAAAATTATTATTATAAAATTTATTTTTTCGCAAAGAGCTCAAACAGGGCTTCAGCCTCTGTTGGCAGGACAACATTGGAGCAAGGTAGGCCCATTTCTTTAAATGAACTTAGGCACTTCGCATTATAGGAAAACATGTAATTAAAATTATATTATCATTAATCAAGTTTTAACTAATTTTATTCAAAGATTAGGTGTTAATTATATTATCAAATAAGGTAGGATTAGTAATTAACCCAGATTTGCAAGTTGATTAACTAATTTCAAAATCTTCAAAACCTAGATCTCTCTCTCACATGCAAATATTCACATTGTCGTTGATGCACTAGTTTAGTGTTTTTGGGACTTTTTCATTCTGCTGAAATTCGAAAGGGAATGAATGTGCTAAGATGAGATTGGGAAATGTAGCTTCTGCAAAGCATAAAACCACCAAATTCCTGTTTCATCTTCTTCATAGATTTGCATTGGGCTTCCCTTTCTTCGTCTAGGCTTTCTCTTCTTCATATATATTCTCATTTCTCATTGTAGAGGTGGTGATGATGGTTGTAATTGAGGATGTTGTGGTGGTGATGCAGGTTGTGGCGCTGTGGTGGTAGAAAGAAATTTAGTGCAGAAAATAGGCATTTGTGAATTATTTGGTGGTGGTGGTTAATGCGGCATTTGAGGTGTAGTTGGTGATGTTGGGTTGGAGGTGGTGGAGGATTTGATGTAGAGATGGTGATGATGATGGTAGTTTTGATTGAGGTGGTATTGGTTTTGAAGTGTTAGGGTTGATGCGGGTGGTGGTGGGAATGGAAGCAGGAGCGGGGAGGGATAGGTTTGAGAAAGAGTTGTTGTAGCCAGATAATTGTGATCAATAAAAAGAATAAATTGTGGTTAATAAATAACATTTGACCTAAAAATATGTGACCTGTGACTAAATTTGTAATTGTGACAATTTATATTTTTTGTGATCGAGAAATGAGTTTTCACCAATTAATTTGATAATTTGTGATCATGAAATATGTTGTGACCTATAAAATTTGCGATTTGTAATTGAGAAATAAGTTGTAATTAATTTGATAAATTGTAATCGAGAATTAACTTACGACCAATTTGTGATCGTGAATAAGTTGTGACTTATAAAGTTTGTTATTATGAGCGATAAATTTGAGAAATTGTGACCGATAAATAACATGTCACAACTAGACGTATATCCAATTACATCTTCTAGGTCACTGGTTACAAGTTAGATGTCATTGGTCACAAGTATCAAGTCACATTAGAATTGATAAAAGGTCACAATAAGACATATTTGGTCACAAATCCCAGGTCACATTATACACTGATAACAACTCACAACTAAACATATAATTGATTACAACTTCCAGGTCACTGGTCACATGTCATTGATAACAAATCACAACTAGATAGGTATTTAGTTACAGCTATAAGGTAATAGGTTATAGATCAAAATGCCCTATATCACAGGTCACATTATGCATTGATAACATGTAACGACAAGATATATTTGATTATAGCTCCTAGGTTACATGTCAAACTAAAGAAAAATATTTTCGAAGAATTTATACAGAAAAAATTGATTACAGAGAATCTTGTCTTTGTAATTACACAAAATTTATGAAATTCTACTCAATATCCATTTAAAAGTACCCCTAATTCGAAATTCAAAGAAAATAAAAAATTGCACTTTCCAACAACAATCAAGTTTCAAAACAGATTTTAACCCTTTAAACAATTAAAATAAAATATAAAGAATAATACTAAATCCTTTACATTTCTCCCTCATCTGTCTCCTTCTTCAACCTCAATTCCCCCCATTCAATTGAATGACCAATACATAATAATTGTTGCAAACCAAGTTAATAACCAATTCTCGCTGTATATCTCCAACAAAAAGTTCTCACACTATTAAAAAACAATAGACTAAGCAGACACTATTACTTTTTGTATCATTTCATGCACATCTAGTAGACAGGCTCTGAGCATGAGACAATAATTGCTTTGTTGTTGAACAATCTGGTGATTTATCCGTATGATTTAGATGTTCGACGGGGAATCCTTCATTGCTAAACAGTGGCGTATTTCAAGGATGAAACACAATTTCTTATCCGGTACCACTATTTCCATCAACACTTTTTATATATACATCCACTTTTAAAAATTAAATTTTATTATATTTTAAAATCCTATGTAAATTTACTTAAATAGATATAAACAAAATTAAATAAAACTACATAACTCTAAATTGATCCACTAGTTTTTATTTTCATTTATGCTTGACTATAATCCTAATAGAAAGAGAAAAAAATACATGAATAAAATTATAGGTGATGGTGGCCCTAAATGTGATTTCTGTGTCGGGAATTGACACGACTTGTTCCGAATCACCCTAGTGGACTGGAATCGTGACGTGCGCCGAGGATAAATGCTGACTAGATGTCAAGGCTATCATCAAGGCTGACATAATACGATGGGCCCAAATTATTTACTTTGTGCTTCATCAAAATGAGTTATAACACTCAACATGTCGTGTGGCTCTCATTCCGAAATCATTAGGCTCTTCCAGTTAAAAAGAATCAATTTCCACCTGTAGGAAAATTATGGAAAAATATATGAGTTGATAGCTCGGTGAGTGGAGAAGTTCAAAAATAATTATACTTTTTCATTTTTACATTTTTATCAAAAATCGAGTTCATATAATTGATAACTCGTAATATAACATCATATAATTATAGCCAAGACATGAGACATTCGCATAACGTGGTAAAATATCATTTCAAGTCATGATATAATCATAAGCTGGTAATCATGCTATAATCTCATCACATCAAATGTATTGGAAAATTCATTAAAAATATACCATTTGACTAAAATCTGTAATCCACCTCTCGGGCTAAAAACTTTCGCCACAGGCCTTTGGCCCCTCTGTGAACGAAAGCGGGTCTCAAAACCTCTAATAATCAATTCTAGAACACGGCCAAGGCCCCTTAGTGAACTATATATACACGATCACGATCCCTTCATCTCCAGTCGACCCCTCAGTGTAGTATAGAACACGACCAAGGCCCCTCTGTGAACTAGAAGAAGTACATAATCACGAGTACTTTTCTGGTCGATCTCAATATCACGTCTCACATACCAAACAAATCTCAATATCACATGTCTCATATACCAAGTTACAAATGTACAATAAATAATCCTTGAAATTTCACATGTATCATAATAAAAGAGATTTCCATAATAATCATGTAATTCGAACACATAATTGTACATACTTTAACAATATACTTAATTCATACATACTTTAAAAGTATATATATTTTTCCACTCATAGAGCTATGTACACCAATATCAACTCGATTGGTAAGCTGTCCCGATATCTGTATCGCCGTTTGAAATATAATATAATTTTTAAATTAACAATTAACTATTTTAAGTAATCTCAATAATTAAATAGGCGATACCCAAACTTAATCATTTCATTTTTAAGCGATTTCTAAAACCTCTTTAATCACTAAAACTAGTTTTTCTTTCATTTTACTCAATTTCATAGTTTATTATATTTAACCCCTTTAATAAAATTGAATTTAATCTAACAATTTAACAACTATAAAATTAAACATAATTTGATAATAAGTAACTTTTTACTTACCTTTAACTTTGAAGAATTTAAGCCTAATAGTAGAAGAACTTATTTTCTAACACGTTAGCGAATTTTCCATTTTTTTTTCCTTTTCTCCTTCTTTTGTTTTTTCCTTCTTCTTTCTCTTTCTTTCTCCCTGTTTCCGTTTCTCTATGCGTGTTTTTGTATGTGTAGGCAAATGGATTTGTTTGGCAATGGATTGATATAAAATAAATGCACCACCTCACCTTTTTTGTTTGCCTTTTTTTTTTTTTAATACTTTTGACTTTTCTTTTAATTAAACTAATGTTTTGTTTTTTTGACTTTTCTTTTAATTAAACTAATGTATTACAAAACTCACCCCCTTAAAAGATTTTTGTCCTCGAAATTCAATTAATTAAGTGCGGAAAAGTCGTGGATATTGAGAACGCATCTGCTTTTCCCTCTCCCATGTCGCCTCTTCTACAACATGATTTCTACAACGAATTTTTAGTCCCAAAATTTAATTTTTCCTATCATACTTTTAATAACTTCCTAAGCCAATATATGATATTCTCATCTTTCATTTTTCTTTCTTTTTTTTTTCCAAACACATTCTTTTTCTATAACAATGGTTACATACTAAGATCGAACAACATTCTTTTGCCCATTTCATCATACGTCCTTGGAATATTTCAATATTATATATAACATCAATTATTGTCACTTGTGTCTAGTTTTTATATGTCAATTCCATGAAAATAAATAGTTATCCGATTCTCCTTTAATTAACCAACCATAATTGATAACCTCCCTTTTGAACTTATCTTCAGAGTGTCTAACGTTCTATTTTTTTGAACTTGTCTTTATAGTGTCTAGCATTCTACCAAAAGAAGATGCACAATGTAATTTAATTATATAAGTTCTTACAACTAATCAAAGATAAATATTCCAATTCCACCATGTAATTATCAATATTATCTATATATAATTTTACAAGTCTATCCTATGAACTGACTATATCATTTAAAAAGAATCTTGTAACCTTAATTAATATATCCACAATAATTTAATTACTATTTTGCCTCCATTCCGTGTATTTGGAATCCCCAAACAAAAATATTTGAGGGTAATTGCCTCCATTTTAAATTAACAATATCTCCAAAAATTCAATTGTTCATGATTTTGTAAAATTCTAGTTATCCTCAACAAAACAATTGAGATAGCTCAATATGGTGTTCTTTTCCTTTAATTCTATATCACCCAATGATAATATATACACAATTTCCATTTCCACTATTTCGAATAAAATATACCTTAAAGTCTGATGATTGAAAACTATTGATATTTTTCTCAATGTGATGACAAAATCCCAATATAACCAACTTCAAATCATGTTTTAATCATGCATCTTTAACAATCTACAGTATCATCCATAATTTATAAGTTTACTTCAGAATACGTTCTAAACCTTAACATAAATCATTATTGATATCATCTTTAAATATAAGAGCAAATATTTCCTCATAATTTCCCAATAGCAAAACTTTTGACATTTCTATACCCATACAAATTTTGTTCTTTCTTTCTATAAAGAGACAATAATAACATTTAATCCATAAAAATCTATTTTCTTATTCCATAAATAGGTCGTTGATCTATCATTAATGCATCATCCTTCTTGTATATCACATAAAGATCTTTAATTAAGATGATATAACCTAAAGATACTATTTCACAATGAGTAAAATCTATATTTGATGATCATCTTAAACTTTAGACATAGCCAACATGTCCTACTTATATTCCTTAACAAATATATTTTGATAAAAATGGAATACTTTGTTCATAATCCATACAATTGAAAATAGCCCAAAAATTACATCACTAAAATTTCAATAAATTCATCTTAACTTCAAAATTTAACTCAATGCTTCTCAATTGTATGGAATATAACACAATAATCCAATGAATGGCCTTAACAAAATTAATTAACTTGATAACCCAAATTTATCATCACATTATTTTGCTATAGGACAACCATTATATTCATTTACATGCTATTCACCATATCATGTTATGATCATGTAACTTGGCGTTTATCGTCATATCGTATGACCTAAAACATTTAATTATGTCAATTTTCCTTAATATCATAAGATGATAACCTTCATATTTATCAAGTGAACATTTCACACATCAATATACCGCATGTTAATTTTCCAATCTCAACAAATTTCAATTCTACCATTCTCTATTTTTTTTTTCCACATAAACATATCTAAATGCACATATCCATTTAATTCTATTTTTAAAGCAACAAATCACCCCATAATAGGTAATCATTATGAAATTCATTCCTATTATTCTCACATTCCTTGTAATCAAACCGCTCATAAATAATCGAAATAATTGGAATTACCATTAATTTTCTCAATGCCTAAAATACACCATAACACATTGTCATCTATCAATCAACAAATCATCATTTTGTCGTCCACAATTTCTTATCATATAGCATAAATATACACCATTATGATTTCTATTATCATCCCTTATAAGTGGCCACAAATCACCACAAAATTCTGATAACACCAAAGACCATTTGGCTTCAAAAATAATTAAAATTCCACGCTAGTTGTAAAATCTATAACTTCGAATGCCCCGCAAAATCATCAAAATCTGTTCAAATCTTAATAGGTTACATATACACATAGTTTCAACCCAACAACTAATAACATTTCCAACCATCGGATCATTATACTAGTCTTTTCTGGATCTGTTAAAAATATCTTTATATCATTTTTGGTTCCATACATTTGAGTTAGAGAGCCTGTGATTTCTGCCACCACGACATGCAATCATATCCACTGAACATGCATGAACCATAAAAATTTTCAAAACCATGCTCTGATACCACTTTGACACGACCAGTCCCGAATCACCCTAGTGGACCTAAAACGTGACGTGCGCCGATGATAGATGCTGACTAGATGTCAAATCTATCACCAAGGCTGACTATGAGTTATTTCAAAAAATACAACAAAATCAAATGCTTATGTAAAACATAATGCGATGGGCCCAAATTATTTACATTGTGCTTCATCAAAATGAGTTATAACACTCAACATGTCGTGCGGCTCTCATTCCGAAATCATTAGGCTCTTCAAGCTAAAAAGAATCAATTTCCACCTGTAGGAAAATTACAGGAAAATATATGAGTGGATAGCTCAGTGAGTGGAGAAGTTCGAAAATAATTATACTTTTTCATTTTTACATTTTTATCGAAAATCGAGTTCATATCATTAATAACTCGCTAGATAATGTCATATAATTATACCCAAAACGTGAGACATTCACATAACATGGTAAAATATCATCTCAAGTCATGATACAAATATAAGCTGGTAATCATGCTATAATCTCACCACATCAAATGTACTGAATAATTCACCAAAAATGTATCCTCTGACTAAAATCTGTAATCCGCCCCTCGGGCTAAGAACTTTCGCCAGGGGTCTTAGGCCCCTTCGTGAACGAAAGCGGATCTCAAGATCTCTGATAATCAATTCTAGAACACCCCAAGGCCCCTCAGTGCACTATATATACACGGTCACGACCCCTTCATCCCCAGTCCCTCAGTGTAGTATAGAACACGGCCAAGGCTCCTTTGTGAACTAAAAGAAGTACATAATCACCGGTACTTTTCTGGTCGATCTCAATATCACGTCTCACATACCAAACAAATCTCAATATCACATGTCTCATATACCAAGTCACAAATGTACAATAAATAATCCTTGAAATTTCACATGTATCATAATAAAAGATATTTCCATAATAATCATGTAATTCGAACACATAATTGCACATACTTTAATAATATACTTAATTTATACATACTTTAAAAAAATATATTTTTTTTTCACTCACAGAGCTATATACACCAATATCAACTCGATTGGTAAGCTGTCTCGATATCTGTATCGCCGTCTGAAATATGATATAATTTTTAAATCAACAATTAACTATTTTAAGTAATCTCAATAATTAAATAGACGATATTCAAACTTAATCATTTCATGTTTAAGCGATTTGTAAAACCTCTTTAATCACTAAAATTAGTTTTTCTTTCATTTTACTCAATTTCATAGTTTATTATATTTAACCCCTTTACTAAAATTGAATTTAATCTAACAATTTAACAACTATAAAATTAAACATAACTTGACAATAAGTAGCTTTTTACTTACCTTTAACTTCGAAGAATTTAAGCCTAATAGTAGAAGAACTTATTTTCTAACACGTTAGCGAGTTTTCCTTTTTTTTTTCTTTTCTTTTTCTCCTTCTTCCCCCCTTCTTCATTCTCTTTCTTTCTCCCTGTTTCCATGTCTCTCTGCATGTTTTTGTACGTGTAGGCAAATGGATTTGTTTGGCAATGGATTGATATAAAATAAATGCACTGCCTCACTTTTTTTAATAGTTTTGACTTTTCTTTTAATTAAACTAATGTTTTGATTTTTGACTTTTCTTTTAATTAAACTAATGTATTACAGGAATCATATCAGATTTCATTTGCATTCAAACGAAATCTGATGCGGTTTCATCATTTAATCAAGAAAGAAGAATAATTGTAGCCAACAAAGTTAGTAAAATTCTGCTTGCTTAAATTGGACTTTATTCTTCTTTGTTTCTTTATCTTTTGTTGTTTGAAATATTCTAATACTCAAAACTTCAATAAACAAAGAATTTATTTCATGTTAATTTAATGTTCAATCAATTCAGTTTCGTTCTTATTTAATTCATTTGGTTTAAGAATTTATGATTTTAGGGATTGGGCAAATCTATAGTGTTAGGGATATATTTAAAGTGGGATGAATACATACAATTCATATGGATATATATTATTTAAATGAATGAATTTAATAAGGATAAGATTGGAATATGACATGGATGTAAATAGTATTTTTGTAATAAGATTGGAATATGACATGGATGTAAATAGTATTTTTGTAAGTTTTTAAAATTTTATTAGGGATGAATTTAGAGTGGGATGTACTTATAAAAAATGTAAAAGAAAATAGCAGTACTCTTTCTTATCTCTAATCCCATAATAATACAACCACTACGTGGGTACTTCTCCTTCCCGACGATGACCAGATCTGGATCGCCACTGCCGCTTCGCTTCAAATAATAATGGACCTGTCGCTTTACGTTCTCACTGAAAACCACCACCTCCTCCCACCCTATATACGAGGCCGGGGCTGTTGAACTTACCATTGCCTCCATTAAGTAAATTAAAATTATTTACACCGAAATTAATAAGACTACATTATACACAAAATTAATAGAATGAAGTGAGGAAGAAATTAAGAGAAGATAGATGAATTGGGAGATAATTTCGAATGAGATTTCCGTCCAGTTGAACGGAGAGATGGAATTTGATTGTAAAATATACCTATTTCAGTTTCCCTTCATTAATTTGTAATAAATTTAATTAAAATATTATTTATGACCTGAATTTTGAAAAGTAGTCCTCAAGTTTTTTGATATTGGACGTGGATTTTTTTCCCTCGGGATTATAATGTTGATTTAATTGCCTAATCATGCTAGGCCAAGTGCTAAGCATCAAATTATGGACCAATTTCACATTTTCTTATCCTACAAATACTGAAATAAAGAAGTAAGAATGATAAATCATCAAGGGAAAATTGCAGCTATGCTTCCAAACCTTTTAAATTTCATTTCTTGCAACCATGGTCCTAAGCCATTCAAGTTCGTGTGGCCGAAGTCCAAATGGATGGAAACCGTCCACTCTTTCATAGTATTCAATCACGCCCCAAATATCTCCGCTTATCTCAAATGCTAAATTTATATTATTTCTATCATGATCTCATGTCATGTATACCATATATATTTGAAAATTTATCATTTCATTCTTTCTCCTCAATTCGCTACTTGTGGCTAAATAGTTGTTCTAGATTATCAATTGTTTCAAGCATTTGCATTTCCCTACTGAAAATGAACTTTAGAAAATAAGACCCATTCAAAATCCAATTCCCTTTTGTTCTGACGAGTATAATTTAATGATCGAAATTTAGGGTTTATGGGGGGGAGGGGTGAGGGCAGAAGAAGATGGGATAGTCAACTTAAGAAAAGCCAAAATTCCAATAACGAAGAAGAGAAAATAGAGATTTCTATTGGTAGAGATAGAACCAATGAAGCAAAGGATTTGAAAACGAATTTTTGGAATTCAGGAGTGACGAGAGTGATATTAATTCTTTAGGGAAAGATGAGGACTTGGTGAGTAGTAATGGAATTGATGCTAAATTGGAGGATTTAGAGAGGTAGCAAAATGGGTATTAAGATTTGGCGTTCTATCTTAAAAAGTCAACATTATTAATAGAAGTAATCCAATCTTTTATAACTTCATCTATATTTTCATCTTTATTTGATGTGAGATTTTATTTTTTAACTTGCCTCTGCAAGATGTGGCTTGTTTGAGTAGATCAATTATGAAATTCATATGCTCATTTTTTAGTTTTAATTGGATTGAATTACTTATTAGAGTTTAATGAGCTCCGATACCATATTAAAATTTGATGTTCCGTCTAAAAATGTCAACCTCATTAAGAAGAGTAGTTTAATCTTTTATAAGTTGGTCTATATTTTGATCTTTATTTGATGTGAAATTTTATTCATTAACAATAGGGAAGCGATTTTGGTGGTGAAAAGCGGGAAGCAAATGTTGAGAAGACTGAATGTCATACGTACCTGATTTGACGATTTTTGTTAAGACTTGGGGTCCATCTTAATAAGGTCAACCTTATTAAGAGGAGTGTCCCAATTCTTTTTATATTGGTCATTATTTCGATATTTTACCGATGTGGGATTATATTCCCTTAACATGCCCCCGCAAGATGGTGGCTTATTTGAGCAGACCAATCTTGAAATCCGTGTGCTCATTTTTAGAGACTTAATCGGATCGAATCGCTCGTTGGAGCTTAATGGGCTTTGATACCATGTTAAGATTTGGGGTCCATCTTAATAAGGTCAACCTTGTTAAGAGAAGTGTCTCAATCCTTTATATATTGGTCATTATTTCGGTATTTTACCGATGTGGGATTATATTCCCTTAACAATTTTTAAACTATGTATCGGTTACACGTCCAATGATTGTAATATTGTACACTCAAGATACTGTTGGGTGCGGAAGCTCGAATACAACTTGTTGATTCCAACGGATTGTAAAGAATGAAATTTAATGATAATATTATGAAGTAAACAAGATCACACCACAAATAACAAGATTTAGTTGTAAAGAGGAACAAGAAGGATTAAATGCTGAGGAACGATATTTATTATTAAACAATATGGAGAAAATATTAGAGAACAGCAATAAATGCTTCTTGGTTACTTATTCTAAACTGACAAAGGAGCCTTGTATTTATAGGCCACGTTCCAAATCCTAGAAGAGTCCTAAAAGGAAAAAAATATTACAATTATGAGACCCAATTTTAATGAGATTTTATTTCTTTGTTATTGAATGCAGTTAGACTCCTTTCCAACACCAACAACACGCGATTCAAGACTCCTATTTGAGTCACAACTCTAACATATACGTTCCATCTTATTACCTCATGTTGCTATGCAATAAAATGATTTCTATATTGTTTCAAAGATATCCGGAACTCGTACCATTATTCATGTGCCCAAACCATGCCACGTCTTGATAAAATTGAGTCAATTGAATTAATTATGATGTCTTTGATCTTACAGCTCGCATCAACATGATCAGAAGCCACGATAGTGTGTAATGTATCTGAAATCTTCAATTAAGTTAACTTATCCTGCAATGGCGTTGCTTCTTGCTATCTTATCCATTCTCTATTTTTCTCCAGCCTAGCATTATGACTGTACTCAAAGACTTAACTAATCGTGTCCAAGAATCCAACAGAAAGAAGAACAGATTATAGATTTTCAAATTGATGTGAAGTCTGATTTTCGGCTTGAGTAAACAGAGACACCGCATATGACAGTTTTTGTGATAAAGTATATAGAGTTCATAATCAATGATAAGATTCAAGATATGCCTGAAAAGTTCCTTCCAAATGTCACAAGGACATATTTGGCTTCTCAACTATACAACTACGAGAATCAAAAGTGAATCATTTAATGTGAAACAGACTATGTTCTAGTTCCAAGGAGCGTGAGGAAGGCATGCAAGTCGATGAACGCCTAGAAGAAATTAAAGACAATTCACTTACGTTATTTAATTTTGTCAAGCCTGTACGTTGTCTTGATGAATTTCGTCAAACCTGCGGTGTATGGGGAGATGATTAATCAAACAAAATCATACTTTATCGTGTATCTCATTTGTGGAATGGATGTTAACTGTGGATCATTAATCTCATCCTCTCTTGCATATTTTATCGATTTATTTTATTATCCTACCATGTTCAGATTTAGGCAGAAAACATGTGTATTTTTAATACATCTGTACACATACCATAGGTAAGATTCTGAGTTTTGAGTCACATTTGGGAGTAGGAATTTTCAAATGACACTAGCAATTATCCTATTTTTTATACAGTTTATGCATCAGCCTATGGCTTTTGCCTAACATTATTAACACGAATATGTATCTATACAAGTACTTTTGTTTGAGGGTTTAACTTTGACAATCAAAAGCTCTTCTTCTTGAGTCCTTGGTAACTTATTCTTCTTTGATATAACTTCCCAGTGCAAGAACGTTGTCTATCTTTGTGGATCTGTATCAGAAGCAGTTGTTACTATTATGGCTACAACTGTGCTCCAAGTTTCTTTATTGGCAAAAGTCAACGTTGTTAAGAATATGGTAAAAGGGAATGTTGTTCAAGCACGATCAAACACCAAACGTGCTAAAAGTGAAGGAGAACAGTAAGTGTGAAACAGAGGAACAAAGATATAAAGGTAAAGTTGTCCCAAAATTCACCGTTGAGGACAAGGACTTCTTAAAGGAAAAAACAGATATTACGATTTTATTTAATTTGTATTTTATATGTTAAATTTTTTGAAATGTGTATTGATTTAGAACTTTGCGCTTGTTAGTTATGGATAACTATACTGGAATCAGTTGTTAAATAAGCGAATAGAAGTAATAATATGCTACTGAAACATATATTCATGTGCAAAGCAGGTTAAATGACAAGAGATGTGATCCAGTTGGTTCATTGTGTTACTGTTTTCCCCTTTCCTCTTTCTTGATTTTGGAATGGAGACCCTGTTAACATCTTATGTTGCCACCGCTTTTTTATTTTTTATTATTTATTTATTTATTTATTTTTTTTTTAGGTATAAGGTTGTTAGGTTTAGAGAGGATGTGTTTAAATAAAACATTATGCATTAAGAGTTTTCTAAACTTAACAATATTTAGGTATTCATCCTTTTTTTTAAGGCCATTCCAACTTAGACATTAGTAGGCTATCAGTCTAAACCTTCATACGTTTTGGATTCCCCAACCTCTAATATACGTTGCAAAGAAGTGTACACAAGGAGTGAAACTTCACCTTACCTCACCTCCACTATTACATCTTTCGCGGAATAATGGAACGATGAAGACTCTAAACAACTTATGCTTTTTTACAATGTCAAAGCATACAATAATAAGGACAGATAAAACTAACAAATATATACTATAAATATCACTAGAAACCATATATCATCTTGTCCTTGATCTTCAAATATGATTTGTCATTCTAATCGATGTCAAGCCCCGCTTATCAAATCTGATATGTCCTTCTCCAATCCTTCAAATGCATCTAGTTACCTCATTTTAAAGCACTTCCCTTTATAACCAACCTTTGCAGTGCCTGTTTGGCCAGTTTATAGGGTATGCTTCTTGTAAAAAAACTTCGTGCAGGTCAGTTTTCTCTAAAACATCTTATACTTAAATAAAGCATTTTCAGAAAAAAATCCATATAGGTTCAAAAGTAACTTTTAATTTTTGAAAATCCTTGTTACAGCTGGCAATCTAGTCAACGACACTATTGTCTTCCCTCCATATGCGAGTAATTTTTACATCCATTTTTCTATTTCTTTGTTGGATTAACATGTAAGCAATCTTCGAATCCTCATCTGCTCAAGTTCCAGAGTATCGTTATTGATAACGGATTTTCAGGCTTGTGGCAGGAGCTTTTATCTCAACTTCCAGAATTGAGCAAACCCCATTAAATTTTTGAAATCCCCAGAACATATCACTTGAGTTGTTACTTATCACACCCCCGCCAGCCGCTTATAGATCATCCTTAAGGGTACCATCAATATTTAATTTAACCTACCCTTCATGAGGCTTCTTACATATTACAGTAACAGGAAATGTCTCTGGCTTCTTCTCTTCTATTAGCTTTTTTTATTAGTTCAAACTTCACCAGGTTTTCAGTTAGAAAGTCAATTCTCTTTATCAATTTCAGTATCGAATAAATAAATTATTGTCTCCAAATATTCAGGTATTCGCATAATCAACAAATAGTTGGTTGTATTATTCTTTTATAGCGTGATACCACTTTGCTCTACATCAGTATTAATATCGTAAATCAATTTGCAATATCATGGACCATTTAATAGGATAATTGCACACTTTGATAGTAAGGCCGTCTCCAGCTTTGCACCAAACTAAAATTCATCTTCAATCATTACACCAAAACTTACACCAAATGAACAGTGTTTAACTATTTATTTTCTTTTTTTTCCTTAATAATTTATCTATTTGAAAATATTATTTATTTTTCAAATACATAAATTACTAAATAAATAATTATGTTAAATTAAGGAAAAGATTAAAATCATTAATAAATATAAAAAAACATAGTAAAATTATTAAGAACACTACAAAAATAAAAATATTAAATCATGCCATTTAAAAAATAGTGCAATGCATTTCAAATTTGGATATTATGATATTACGAAGCCGAAATATCATTACAATTTAATTCTTGAGATTCGTATGTTCTTCCCATAAATGATCGATTAATTTATGTATGTCGTTGTTTAATATATTTCGTGTTAACTTTAGATAATCGTGTCTGTTATATTTTAATTTTTTTGTATTCTTATTTTAATTAATTAATTAATTATTATTTTTTACATTTAAAATTTATTTTAAATGCAAATAATAATAATAATAATAATAATAATAATAATAATAATAATAATAATAATAATAATAATAATAATAATAATAATAATAATAATTTATTGTATTAAAATATATATAGCACAAATGACACAAATACCCTTAATCAACCTATTTGGGTAAAAATGACTTTGGACCATTTGCACCTAAATAGTGCAAAGTTTGGTGTTGCATTGGAGTAGTTTTACATCATTTTTTGGTGCAATTTGGTGGTTTGGTGTCACCATTGGAGATGGCCTAAGTAAGCAACTTTTAATGCACTGCATTTAAAAGTGTCTCGCTCTATTTATTAAAGTGCAAGTGTTCCAATCAATTACCTAACTTATAAGAAAAAGGCCAAGAAAGAGAAATATTAGTTTCTTCATTGCGTTTGTTTTGCAAGTTTAGCAGCTCCATTTTTTCCAAAACTATTTTTTCTAAAATACATTTTCAGCAATACATTTTCCCTTCAAATAAATTTACCCTCAAATTCAAAAAAAGAAAAAAAAAAGAAAAAGAAAAAAAAATCTCTTTTTCTAATCACACATTCTCCAAAAAAATCACTATAAAAAATTAAAATTTTACTGTAATAGTGGAAAATTTTTAATGTTGACTATATATTTATTATTTTTTTTCTTAAACAAATTGATGCATTTATTGAGCATTTAACCGAGTGTCTTCCATTGATGGGTGATATAAAAATAGGGTATTTGCATTAAAAAGTATAGCCATCCACAATTTATATACTAATTGAAAATTAATTGCCCTAGACTAATGAGCAAACTTTAACACTTTGTTTTAATAAAGTCATGGGATTAGCTATTGGAATATGTGATTAGTCTTGATCGTGAGTCGTGGCGAGACGATCTCAGGGGTTGTAACACTAGTCCACTGAATGTATCTCGAAGGGCATCAGATAGAATATATTGATAGAGCTTAATTCTATGGAATGATCATGCAAAGAATTAAACTCTAAATAACTATTTTAGATATAGTTTACTTGAATTCAAAACAGAGGTAGTGTTCACTATTTGTGAACTTTAGAATATTTGATGTGCAAATGAGTAAGATCTAATTATATGGATGAACATCTCGATAAGTTAAGAGTTGAAAACGGACGAATTAGTGAACACATTCGTTTTCAAAATCCTTCCCTATGCAAATAGGCTAATGAACCAATTTAATTATTTTCTTCAATTTAAGTCTGAACTCGATATTTGGGAATGCATGAATAATCCCAAAATGTGTTTGTAAATTAAGAAAACTTAGAAAAAAATGATAGCTTAAGTGACATAATAATTAAAAGGGCAAAACATTCGTTTTGACCCGTCACTATTTAATAATTGTCTGTCGAACATATAGATAGCAAGTCAAAAGGATGTAACTATGGAGAATTGAAACAATATTGCTTATGCGATTTTATATAATTTGACAGTGCAATTGTGGACTTTTAGTGGAATAAATGTAAAATAATATTTGGATCGGACAATATGGATCCGAGATATTGGCCCCAAACTATCGGAAGCTTGAATCATATAAGTCCGATTAGGCGCCTTTGATAGCTTTTAAAAAAAAAAAGGGGGATTTAATTATGGAAATAATTGAATTAACATGCTAAGAATTCAAGATGATTCCCCAAACAATGGAATTCTATGAGACACTTGACTGGATTCAATACATGAATTATTGTAGAAAATATGAGGGTCAAATTTGTTTTATTCCAACAGAACAGCCACATATGGTCTAATTAAATACTGGAGAAATAGAATGCATCAACGGCGTGTGGATAAAAGAAAATGATATTTCAGCGAGTTGAATTCAAATAAAAAGCACCATGGATACATCAACATTTAAAAAATGACAGAAACCAAAATGAACAAAGAGCACATCTGGGACACCATATTCAGCAGTACCTATAGTATGATTGATATTATTCTTTTTCTTCCTCAGTAGTATCAAATACTATTTATTCAACCTTGCCAACATGCTCCGAACTTAGCAAAACAAGATTTCTTCTTAGGTTTATCAAATATCCCAGCTCCAAAAGTCTGAATTGTCATCTCAATCAAGAGAGGAAACTGCAAGATGGAGAAAATTACTATCGGAATCGTTGAAAGGACGATGATCGGAATGGTAAACCAAGACAACTTCTCCTGCAGAATCAAATACAAAGCAGAACCAAAGGATGCCATCATGGTAACAATCGAAAAGAACAGACACGTCAGTCCAATTATTAATTTCAAAGGCAAGGACTTGAGAAATTCTTCTTCTGCATAACGCGCCGTTAGAATTCCTAAGAACATCAACAGTGACGTACTCGAACTGAACATTGACAAGGCATTTGAAATCATGAAAATCAAGAATCGAGTCCTTTGAGTTTCCAACATTGTTGGCAATCCTGTGTCGTTTTTATTACCACCTGGTACTGTGAAAGCTGTTGTGAACATTACAGCAGCAATTAGAGTGCCCACTATCATGCTTGATGTTGCTGTGTTTTTCATCCAGTTCTCTGCTTCTTTGGCTAATTTCTTGTGTTCATCTCTGAATACCATTTCGGGGGTTTTGTTGAACTCATTTTTTTCCTCTTTGAGTTTAGGTTGTACTATGTTCTCAACTTCCTGTGTATTGGAAGAAACAACATAAGATGACGAATCAAAATTTTAGATAAGATAGATCAACATAGCATTAGAGTAGATAAAATGTCATGAATTCCAATTTCGCCTCTTAATATGGAAGAAAAAAACTATACTATATGGTCAGTCACTTGAGACTCCACTCTGGGATGAAATCATGTGCACAATTTTTCATAAATAGAGGGTGACACGACTTGAACTCGGGACCATTACCTAATTAATACATATTGAATTACCTCATCTAAAGCTTAAGTTTTTAGAAACAAGACAAACTTATTTATGTGAATTACGTCTTTAATAATTATCACTTATTTATAAAAATTGTACATGTATTGCAGAGAGAGAACATTTAGCCCTTGGTTATTATTTCGAAAAAAATGATGTTTTGAATAGTGTTTTTGGAGAATGTATAATTTGGAAGTAGGAAAAGTTTTGGTTTTAAGTGCAAATTATTTTATTGTACGAATGTATGGTTGAAAATAGTATGAACATTAAAAAATTTATTTTAAAAGGAGACAAACATGGACTTGATATAAAATTGAATAAATAAGTATATGATATCTTTCAATAGTTTAAACTTTTAGATATGATAGCTCGAATAACAATCACAATGGGATACACACATGCGCGGGCGCGCGCACACACATACACGCACTCAGCCGAGCACACATCATTACCTTAAACCATTGCAGTTCCCTTTGCATTTGTAGGGCTTCTCCAGATACCCTCTCAAGTTGAGACGGAGGAGATAATTTTGCAGCAAGATGTAAAAAATTGTTCTTCAAAATATCATGCTTCTTCGCAATTATACTCTTCTTTGTTCCTAAATCAAATATAAGGCTATAAATCTTCTCTTGACGCAAAACAATTGCATGCGAAAAAATTGTTTTCCCATTTTTATCTTTTTTCCTTATAATTTCGGGATTCCATTTAATCATTTCTTTTATAAATTCAAGAATTCCATGCTTTATGGCATCATATACTATTTGATCGATGTGCATTTTTTCAAGATCTGATTTGCTCAGTTGTGGCATTTCTTCAAACACGACACTTAGGAATTTCGCAACTTCAACATGGACTAACTTCCTCTGATATATGTAATTGATCTCTGGAACTGAAAATTAAGAAAACTAATGTTAAATAGTCCATCATATGTAATCGATTTCCAATACATAGCAGAAATTTTATATATGGGAAGATAATACATACCAAGGAATTACAATATCCCCCAACCGAATTTGCGAGCTGCAAAACAAGACTTTACTTAGAGGTGTCAAAATGTACTGGGTTATAAAAGCCTAATGCCACTTAATGAAAGCACAGACGAACCCATCATAGGCCATGACATAGTCAGCCCACTTCGAAGATCCATGGGTCTACATGTTCAAAATAAATTTGAAAAAGATTTTGACCCGGGACGGATTGGCCTAGCTGAGCTAGGGTTGGTCCAGGAGTCATCCTTGCCTGATTTGTATCTCTAAAACTAAATTTAGGGTGTATGAAGAAGACTTGAACAAGAAGAGGAGGAATAAGAATATGATATAAGTCGATGTACCTCGAGTAGTTATAGTTAGGCCTCCATGTGCCTTCCTTTCCATCGTATCTCCATCGGATGATTCAATTTCAATATTGTGATCATCAATACTACTTGATGTTTGCATTTCAACATGCTCATTGTCATGAGAACCATGATGACTTTCCGAAGGTGAATGTACTCTTAAACCTTGTGTAAAAAGTCCAGATAAGGAATACTTTTCAAAACGATCATGTTCAACATGTGCATTTATAGCTCGTTTGTAATTTTGTACTAAAACTAAAATTTATCTAAATGTGCTCTTGTGGTACATTGTTTGTGAATGAAATTAATAGGAGAGCATTTGTATACTTACAACTGTAGATGCATCTTTCCCAAAATTTAAGCTTAGTCCCACTATAAAATGCAGAGGGCTTGTGAGCCAATATTCCGAGTGCAAAATAGCCACTAGGATCTGGGGTAACACCCAGCTTTGGGTACCTTTTCAATAGCTTAGAAGCAACATCTACATTAAGAAAACAGCCAGAATTAGGTATCCATGTCGTGGGGATTATGCCTAATCTCAATCACAACCACAACTTTTAGTAAAATGAAATCGGAAAACATATAGCCTCCATTTGAAAATTAATAAATCAATTTATAAAGAGGAATACTAGTTGGTCCCATGGATAATAATGAATAGTAGTTATTAATTGTGGCTGAAATTAATATTTGATATTGACTAATTTTATATGTGCATTAATATTAGGTTGATCTGCAAATGACGGACTCAACGCAGGGTGTGATTAGACTTTTCTCATTATGCGTTCACTTACCATAAATTTCAGCTGTAATAAGACAGTTAAGTAGTGTGGCTCCATTATCACCCTTTTCAGGACTTAGCTCATGTTCTGGCGTCACACTGTATAAATAACGAACCATGCCATCTTGTCCATACAATGCTGCCACTATCACAGGAAGTTGCCCGTCTTCATGATTTACAGTTGCCATTCTAACTAAATTTTTGCTCTTACGTATCATAGCCTTAGCAAGTTTCTTCTCACCACAAATCGCAGCAAGAGATAAGGCCGTAGCGCCATGATCATTTATCAGTTGTAAGTCATCCTCGTTCATCAATTCTACAAGTTTTTCTGCAATTGAAATTTGTCCAGACAAAATTGCAATGTGCAGAGCTGTATCTTCGTGCAATGTAACTCTTGCCCTAATGGCACCTGGCTTCTGCTGAAGGAAAACTTCTGTATCCTTCCAGTTACCTTTTTCAATTGCCTTGTATAAGGGCTTGTATTCAAAGTACTCTCCCGACCCTGGAAACAATGAAGTCAACCTGTATGTTAGGGTGTTGTGTCAAATACAAAGATCAAATAAATGAGAGGGAAAATTCCCTCGACCTCATTGTTCTTGTGGAAGAATGTCTCACTTAAAATTTTTAGATAGCTACCCAAGTTTACATGACAATGTGATGGAGATTTGAATGGTTTTGGTCTTTGAGAACTGAGTGTGAAACTGTAATGAAAGGTTGATGACTAACTTGCTCATTTTTAACGATTGAGAAACTATATTGCAATTTCACGTTTCTTCTAATATGATAAGATTTTAGACAAGCTAGTTTATCACAAAGATTGATACATTACCATTATCTTCAATTGGATTTTCTTTAACATAATCTAAGACTGGCACGGGCTGTTGTGCCTTTCCCGAAGCTCTCTCAGCCAAATGAGTCCATGCATCTTGAGCAGAAATGTGGGGATCTTTAAACTTAGAAAATAATGCTAGTCCACATGAAAGTTGAATGGCATGCAAAGCCAGAGAACTCTTTTTCTTCCATTCTTCATGCACTTGTTTATTTGTCTTACCTGGCTCAATCTCCTGACCAGAGACAACACCCCAAAGCCCATTCCCAACCAAATAATTTTTCAAGCAATTTTTCCAAGATTCAATGTTATCTTCAGTTAGCTCCTCTGGCACAATTCCCAAACCTGCTAGATTATGCTTTTTTTCTGTTCGCCAATCAAAATGAAAGTTCAGCAAAAAACTTAAAACAGAAGAAAAGAAAGTTTGATGACTAAATGAAACAATGCTGTAAGTTGGGTGACAAACAGTGTTTTCAAACTGGTCGAGAAAGTTGAAGTGCCTTGCATTGTAAGGGGACCACAAAAAAGTAATACATTCTTGGTTACTTCAGGAGTTTTATTCAAAGCATAAAACTGGCAATTCAATAATAGAACTTGAGACAAAAATGAAACTTTTGAAAAAACCACAGACCCAACAAACAATGCAAAGTAAATTAAAATCATCTTACTTGACTTTAATTTTGTCATCTTCTCTCACTGGGATAACACTTCTAAGTATGCTATGATTAATTAAGAAGGGCAATTAGTCTTTATAGATGCATAATATAGAATTACTCTATGCTTAAGTAAGGTAAATTATTTATTTATTTATTTATTTACTTTTACTTTTTTGTCTCCTCTCTCTTTTTCGCAGAACTGGTGTATTCCAAGCAATTGTTCTCAACTTCTTGGAGGGCCAACAATGTGCTGCACATTTTGTAGACAAACAAAATTTAAAAAAAAAAAAAAAAAATTTGGAAAACAAAAAAGTTCCTAATTAAAATGATTTCAAATTCCCTCCTCCCTTCTTCTTTTTAATTAAATTAACCATGAGAACGTAAAAGTATTTACATGAAAATAAAATAAAATAAAATAAAAATTTAAGAGGAAAACATGTAACCTAACTTTGGATTAATTAATTTTTTGATAAGTAAAATCTCAAATCTTTTAGATACGCAAATAAAAATCAAAGTGTAAGAGATTATGCTACACCTCTTAATAAGTTTTGTAGCGTGCGAGTGAAATAAGAAATTTTATACAACAGCCTGAAAAATTTATGTAATGTTCACTAAATAAAATATTTTTTTTATCTAATTTAAATAGTTGTAAAAGCAACACTTTATTAATAAAATTTTTCCATAACTTATTTTTAACCACATTCTCCCAATAAAATAGTTTTACATGGATACTTTTTCTCTTACTCTTTATTCCCACAATCTTCAAAAAAATCATTATTACAAAATTCATTTTTCACAAAAAATGGAGCTCAAACATAGCCTCAAACCATGTTGGCAGAGCAACATTGAAGCAAGGTGGCCCTACTTCTTTAAATAAACTTGGGCACTTCGACATTATAATGTTTACTTAATTGGGCCTAATCATAATCGGCCTAGTGCTAAGCATCAAAGGGAAAAGTACATATCTATTAGGGAAAAAAAAAATTCATATATAAGGTAGTTATAATAAACAATTTCAAAATTAAGAAAATAATTTTAAAGTTTCAAAAATTAGATCTTAATTAAGATTAATTAATTAAATAATACATTAAAAAATATTTCATTAATTAAATATATTAAGATTACAATATTGTACAATTTATAGTAGTAGTTACAAATTTTATATGTCACAACTTATTTTTCGATCACAATTATCAAATTAATTTATCACGTAATATTTATCAGTCACAAATTACAAATTTTTTATGTCACAATTTATTTTATCGATCATGAATTATCAAATTACTAGGTCACGTATTATTTCTCGATCACAATTCACAAATTTTACGGGTCACAACTTATTTTACAATCACATAATTTTATTATCAACATACCTTGGTTATCAAGTTTCCTTTATAATTTGAATCCCAATCGTGTTGGAGCAATGGACAAGGCAATGTAGTTCTATATACATAAATCTAATGGGCCGTGAAAGTACATACATATACCAATACAACTTCCATTATTGGTGCCACAAATCAAGTGCAACCAGGTTTTGGAGAAGATCAGAGAGAAGAGCTCAGGGTTAAAAGCTTGTAGATCAAGACAGTAACAATTATTGGATGGGTTGGAAGCTTGCAAATCAATCAAACTCAAGCAAGAAGATAAAGAAATTTATTGCTTGGAATACGTGTAACTTCTAAACACTTTTGTGACAATTGATTAGAAATGCAACACATAGCAATCTGGTAAAGATCTTGTCCATTAAACTTATTTTGATTTTTTTGTTTTTTTGTTTTTGTTTTTCCTAATCCTAACGGACCAGCGTAGGTCTAGAATTGTTTGTGTTGTAAGTCTAATTCTTGATTTATTGCATGAGTTCATAGTCGATCGATTCCTAGAGTTGTTCTATGCACTTATTTTAATGATTGCATTTATTTATGGATGAATGAGTGTATGTATGATTGATGAATGAAATAATAATCAATTTTTTTCCTATTAAAATGAGGCACAAGGGAAACAATATTGTTAGGCAACG
>NC_036238.1:1116713-1220789 GCF_002742605.1 Olea europaea var. sylvestris | reverse complement strand
AAGTACTTCAACAAGTTTTATAAAAAAAAAAAAAAAAAAAAAACACCATGGATACATCAACATTTAAAATGACAGAAACCAAAATGAACAAAGAACACAGTTGGGGCACCATATTCAGTAGTACCATATAGTATGACTAATAATATTATTTTTCTTCCTCAATAGTATCAAATACTATTTATTCAACCATATGCTCGAAACTTAGGAAAACAGGATTTCTTCTTAGGTTTATCAAATATCCCACCTACATAAGTCCGAATTGTCATCTCAATCAAGAGAGGAAACTGCAAGATGGAGAAAATTACTATTGGAATTGTTGAGAGGATGATGATCGGAATGGTAACCCAGGACAATTTCTCATGCAGAATCAAATACAATGCAGAACCAAAGGATGCCATCATGGTAACAATCGAAAAGAACAGACACGTCAATCCAATTATTAATTTCTTAGGTAAGGACTTGAGAAAATGTTCTTCTGCATAACGCGCCGTAAGAATTCCTAAGAACATCAACAGCGACGTAGTCGAACTGAAAATCGACAAGGCATTTGAAATCATGAAAATCAAGAATGGAGCTCTTTGAGTTTCCAGCATTGTCGGCAATCCTGTGTTGTTTCTATTACCACCTGGTATTGTGAAAGCTGTTGTGAACATTACAGCAGCAATTAGAGTGCCTACTATCATGCATGATGTTGCTGTGCTTTTCATCCAGTCCTCTTCTACTTTAACTAATTTCTCGTGTTCATCAGTGAATAACATTTTGGGTGTTTTGTTGATCGCATTTTTTTCCTCTTTGAGTTTGGGTTGTACTATGCTCTCGACTTCCTGTGTATCAGAAGAAACAACATAAGATGATGAAAATTAGGATGCTTTGACTCGAATAACAATCACAATGGGATACACAAATACGTTACCTTAAACCATTGCAGTTCTCTTTGCATTTGTAGGGCTGCTCCAGATACCTTCTCAAGTTGAGGAGGAGGAGATAATTTTGCAGCAAGATGTAAATGATTGTTCTTAAAAATATCACGCTTCTTTGTAATTATCCTCTTCTCTGTTCCTAAATCAAATATAAGGCTATAAATCTTTTCTTGACGCAAAGCAATTGCGTGTGAAAAAATTGTTCTCTTCTTTTTATCTCTTCTCCATATAATTTCAGGCTTATATTTAATCATTTCTTCTATAAATTCATGAATTCCATGCTTTATGGCATCATATATTATTGTATTCATGTCCATTTTATCGAGCTCTGATTTGTTCAGACGATGCACTTCTTTAAACACGACAATTAGGAGATTTGGAACTTCGACATGGACTAACTTCCTCTCGTGTATGTAATAGCTCTTTGGAGCTGGAAAATTAAGAAAAATTTCAATTCATATGTAGCAGAAATAATATATAAATAGGAAGATGCTACTTACCGAGGAATTTCAATATCCGCCAACCTAATTTGCACCCCAATTATAGAACTGCAAAACAAGAATTGACTTAGAGGTATCAAAATGTACCTTAACCAATGAAAGCACAGCCGGGTCCATCATAGGCCATGGTATGGTCAGCCTACATCTACATTTGGCTGGGCTCAACTGTGAAGGAACATGGTTTCACATGTTTAAAATAAATTTAGAAAAAGACTTGGGCCTGAGATGGACTGGCCGAGCAGAGCCAGGGGTGGTCCAGGAGTCAATCATGGCCCGATTTATACCTCTAAACTAAATTTAGGTGTGTGAAGGAGACCTGAACAAGAAGGGGAGGGACTATTTGATGTACCTCGAGTAGTCATAGTTAGGCCACCATGTGCATCTTCGTCGCTTGATTCGGAAATTTGAATGTTATGATCATGACTAGTACTTGATGTTTGCATTTCTACTTGCTCTTTTTCATGGGACCCATGATGACTGTCCCAAGGTGTATCTACTCTTATACCTTGTGTAAAATATTCAAAATACTTTTCAAAATGATCAACATTCAAACATGTGTATTTATATTTTTATATTGCATTAGACAGTATGAAAAGGAAACTAAAATTTATCTAAATGTACCTTTGTGGTAAATTGTCTGTGAATGAAATTAATAGGAGAGCATTTATATACTTACAATGGGAGATCCATCTTTCCCAAAAAGTAAGCTCAGTCCCACTAAGAAATGCTGAAGGCTTGTGAACCAATATTTTGAGAGTGGAATTGCCACTATGATCTTGGGTAACACCCAGCTTTGGATACTTTTTCAATAGCATAGAAGCAACATCTACAATAAGAAAAGAGTGAGAATTTGGTATCCATATCATATGGATTAAGCCTTAATCTCAATCGCGATTGAAACTTCTAGTAAACCGAAATAAAAAATAAAAAAAGAAAAAAAAGCCTATGTCTGGCAAAATTTATGATCAATTTATAATGAGGAATAGTAGTAAATTCCACAAATTTTGTGGATAGTAATGAGTAGTAATTATGAATACACATTTGAAATTAATCTTTGACTTTGACTGAATTTGTAAACAATTTATAAATTGTATTGAAATAGTGATTTTGAGTGCTTCACACACTCAAAGTGAGAACTATGTCTTCACTACCGTGAAACAAAATGGCCACCTAAAATATGAAGTATATATGCATGGATATTAGGTTTATCTGCAACTAACGAAATTATCCAAGAGTGTGATTAGACTTCACACATTATACATTCACATACCATAAATTTCGGCAGTAATAAGGCGATTGAGTAGTGTGACTCCGTTTTCACCCTTTTCGGGACTCAGCTCATCTTTTGGTGTTACATTGTATAAATAACGAACCATTTTTTCTTGTCCATACGATGCAGCTACAATAACAGGAAGATGCCCATCTTCATGACCTTTAGTTACTATTGTAACTAATTTTTTGTTCTTACTTATCATTTTTTCAGTCAGTTTGTTCTTGCCACAGATTGTAGCAAGAGATAAGGCAGTAGCTCCATATCCATTTGTCAGGTCTAAGTCTTGTGGCTCCATCGATTTTACAAGTTTTTCTACAATTTCAATTTGTCCAGACAAAGTTGCAATGTGCAGAGCTATCTCTGTGTGCTGAAACTCTTGCATTAAATGGCAGTTTGTTCCGTTGAAAGAATTCATTAGTAGCATGCCAGTTACCTTCTTTAATTGCCTTGTACAATAGCCCGTAATCAAGGTTCTCGCTCGATCCTGCAAATAATGAAGTCATCCTGTATGTAAGGTGGTTGTATCGAATACAGAGTTCATATAAAAAAGAGAAAATTGGCACCACCACATTGTTCTTGTGAAGGTATATCTCACTTAAAATTTATAGATAACTACCTAGGTTTGCATGACAATTTAACGAAGATTTGAACGATTTCTCCGAACTGATTGTGCAACTACAATAAAAGGTTGATAACTCGATCATCTTTAATGAATGAGAACCAATAGTGTGATTTCATGTTATAAGTGTTTCTTATAACATGATGAGATTTTAGACGAGCTAGTGCATCACAAGGATTGAAACATTACCATTGTCTTTGTCATAACTTTCTTCGTTGTCATCCCAATCTCTCTCATGAGTCAAATGAGTCCATGCGTTGTGAGCAGAAATGTGTCCTTTAATCTCAGAGTACATTGCTGATCTACATGAAAGTTGAATTGCGTGCAGAGCCAAAGCATTCTTTTTCTTCCATTTTTCATGCTTTGGTTTGTTTTTCTTATCTGGTTTAGTCTCCTTCCAAGAGACAACACCCCAAAGTCCATTCCCAACAAAATAATTTTTCAAGCAATTTTTCCAATTTTAAAAATTCTCCATAGTTAGCTCCTCCTGCACAATTCCCAGACCCGCTAGATTAAGCTTTACGTTATCTGTTCGCCAATCAAAATGGAAAGTTCAATGGCAAACTTAAAGCAAAGGAAAAAAAAAAGTTTGATGACTAAATAAAACAATGCTATAAGTTGGGTGGCAAACAGTTTTTGTATTAAAAAAAAAAGGACATTTTACATACATACACTAACAGTCAAGAAAAGATACAATGCCCAGCAATGTAAAGGAACCACAAAAAGTAATATATTCTTTGTTGCTTCAAGAGTTACATTCAAAGCTTAATATCAATAATGCTAGTTGAACTAGCAATTAAATAATAGAGCTCAAGAAGATAAGGAAACTGGAGACATCAAACACAAAAAATAAAAATAAAAGTAAATAATAATAATAACACAAATAAGTTAAAGTAACTTACTTGACTCTAATTCTGTCATTTTCTCTAGCGAGGAAGTCAATTGTAAATATGCTGTGATCATCAAGAAGGGCAAGTAGTATTTATAGATGAACTAATTAATATTTCTCTATAATCCCCCCTCCCCCCCCCCCCCTCTTTCTCTTTTTAATTAAATTACCGCGACAAAGTAAAAGCATTTATTTACTGAAAATAAAAATAAAATACAAATTTAGGAAGAAGACATGTAACCTATCTTCGGACTAATTAATTTTCTCATGGGTAAAATCTCAAATCTTTCAGATATATATACAACTAATGGATTATGCCACACCTCTTAATATGTTTTATAAAATGTTTGAGTGAAATAAGAACATTTACACATCAGCATGGAAAGTTTATATAATTTGCTCTAAATAAAATGTTATTTAGATAAATTACATAAGTGGGTCAGAAGTTTATAGGGCGACAGTCTGGCAACCACTTAGCTGAAATCTCACAAGATAATAGTAGTTTGGGCCAACTTCTTTAAATGAAATGGAAATTACACCACCTACCTAATATTTAAAAAAATTCAAAAAATACGTATTAAAATTTTTTATCCCACAATTACTACAAAAATATAAGTAAATATGAAATGTGAAAAACAACCCAATTTCTAGTAGTATTAAATATGGCAACTAAGTTTACTCCACTAAACATGCTCTTCCTATAAGTTGACAAATATCAAAATCTGTAATGGTTGCCCTTTCAATTTCTATGAATATCGATTATTGGAAGAAGGCTCCACCAAAGAAATCCAAAAATCATCCCAAAGATTAATCCTATACAGATGTACGGCAAATACCATAACCTATAATATCATTCAAGAAATCAATTTCAAGATCATCATGTTCCCGTGATTAGGGCTATGTAGTTCACACATAATAGTGATGATAAATGCTTGGCAAGCCATCACTACTGATCGAATAGGAATGATCGAGCCTCTTGTGAAGATTGTTACTGACGTTCCTCTTTTATATTGTAGCATCGGTGCAATCCCACACATTGAACTGAATTGAATCCTACATTTCGAAGTGTTCTTCATTGTTCTCCCCGTTTTCTTGGGATGAAAACATAGAGATATTCCAATTAAAATACACGAAATTTCACAATTGTAGCTGTAGAGATAGTACACAATGATATGTAACAGTCTTACATTTTTCACAATCAATTAGATAACATATACGAATTTCCAAGAAAAATCATATGACGTGATCTAAGATCCAAATAATCCACAATCATTTCTAGTTATTACAACTAGTAGAGATACAGCATCGCATACATGAAATCAGATACGTAGGTGGAAGTATAAAAAGTAAAAGGTTAACATTTACATTATTTCCCGAAAGACGTATGATATTCACAAAAATGTATGATTGATTCATATATCCTGGAAGGCATCTTCTTCAAAACACTGGTTGTCCCTATAGCTTCTAGGTTATGTGTTATTTCAACTTAGGCAATGTTTGATTGGACACATTTTCCATGGAACATTTTCTATTTTCCACCAAAATGTGGTGTTTGATTGCTAAATTTTCCAGGGAATTTGATTTCCACATTTTCCCCCACACATGTGCCCTTTCCTTGAAATGGTGGAAAACCAATTCCCACCATTTTGGTGGGAATTCGATTTTCCAGCTTTTCTGTTTTTTTTTTTATTTATTTATTTTCAACAATGGAAACAAAATCTATCAACAATTGTAAAAAAATTATCCATTTAATTGACAATTTTTATGAAAAATAAGATCAAACTTACACCAAAAGATTCAAAATTTTAACATTTTCCGCTTGAAAAATTATACCAATCAAACACAATAATTTACAATTCTCAGGAAAACAATATCTAGGCAATTCAATTCCTTGGAATTCGTTTTCAATTCAATTCAATTCCATCTTTGCAATCAAATGGACCCTTAATTTAGGAACAAAGCGATTGATTATTTGTAATCCTTATTGGAGCCATATCACCACCTACATCATATTCTATTTTGAGATCAGCCACCCTCTTATGAGTGTTCAATTCCTTGAAATGGTGGAAAACCAATTCCCACCATTTTGGTGGGAATTCGATTTTCCATCTTTTCTGTTTTTTTTTTATTTATTTATTTTCAACAATGGAAACAAAATCTATCATCAATTGTAAAAAAATTATCCATTTAATTGACAATTTTCATGAAAAATAAGATCAAACTTACACCAAAAGATTCAAAATTTCAACATTTTCCGCTTGAAAAATTATACCAATCAAACACAATAATTTACAATTCTCAGGAAAACAATTTCTAGGCAATTCAATTCTTTGAAATTCGTTTTTAATTCAATTCAATTCCATCTTTGTAATCAAATGGACCCTTAATGTAGGAACAACGCGATTGATTATTTGTAATCCTTATTGGAGCCATATCACCACCTACATCATATTCTATTTTGAGATCAGCCACCCTCTTATGAGTGTTCAATTTAGCTGAAATTATATGATGAGGTCCACATATTTGCAACCAATAATAACCAGAATTCCAGATGTATCAGTATTGCATGTAATGAAAACGTTAACTGAATCGACAACAGCATAAGATTTCTGTCACAGAAAGGCATGTTAATTAGAAGCACAATTAAACATAAAATCTTACTTTGTGAGGAGAATTAATAAACCAACCACCAGAAACATTGCAATCTTATATGCATCGAGATAACACAAATTCTGACGATAGATAATGGTACAAAGAATGTTCTTGAACCTAGAAATTTTACCTGAGGACATTACAGTCAATTATTAGTAAGAATCTATGTGATGGGTTGAATTAATTTTAAAAAACCCATATACGAAACGCACTAGTCTGTACCCAATTCAAAGAATTCAGATTCAGGGTAGATGAGTTTCCACACTACGGCAGCTTTATGTCATTATATCCAAAATCAATCACAGTTATATATCACGTTCAATAACATTACTGTTTCATCAAAATGCAAATTATATAAAATAATTGACAAAAACCAAAAGATAACAAACATGATGAAGTCGATTTTGATTTTTGTGTATTTCTCGCAGTTGTACAGTGACCATTTTTGTCGAATTCCAGAATCTTGTTCACGAGAAAAGTAATTGAATTTGAATTTTGTATATCCATTGCAATTACAATTTAATGAGCGTAATGTATTTAGATTTAAATTTCAATTACAAAAGAATAAAAGAGAAAGTTTTTAAACAGTATTATTTATATATTTATTTATGTTATACAGTATATTATAAATATATTATCATATAATAGTATATAATGGAATATTTTTTTTTCTCTTTATGGGTATATATGATTTCACTTAGGGCATTATACTGTTGATTTAATTGAGCCTAATAATGATGGAGCAATTTATTGTGGAGCAAATTAGGCCCAATGCTCTAAAAAATTTAACTAATTTGATTAATATCCTATTAATTAATTAAATGATTTCATCACGTATTTAATGCATTCTAAAACTATCAAACCCACCCGTCCCACTCCCCATGCCCCCAAACCATCGGTCCCTATTTTCAGAAAGCTCCCAAAGGAAACCCTCTCACCCAATCAATGTCATTGTGTTGCTACACCTGTATCGAAATTCAAACTTGAAGAATTTCAGACTTCATCGCTTGAGGTTTTGGAGGAAAAACAGTCGGTGATTGGTGAAAGTGAAGAATTCGTTTATGGAAGCTCAATTGCTAGTGATCACAGTGATTGTGACGAAGACTTGGAGGATGTATAGAGTTCTAAGATGGATGAGGAATTTAGAAGTGGCTACTACGGTCGATAAGGCATTGAATGAGTTGCAATTGCACCTTTTTGACTAACTGTGTGCTCTTCTTAGTATGTTTTCACTTTTATCCTTTGGGAGTTGAAAATGCTAAATTTTAATTGCTTCATGTGATAAGAAATGAACAAATACGACCACAATTATTATGCTATATATACACTTGTTACTTACATGAGTGAAATGGTGGGAAGAAGAAGCGGAGAATAGAAGGAAAAGCTACATAAATAAGTAGAAAAAAAGTTGTACAAATGGTGATTCAGAGGTTGGAAATCTGCATACAAGTATTGAAGTTTGCAATTCAGTTTGTTATCATCTTTGTAGATGCATTTGGCACTATTATGTATCAAACTACAAATTTATTAAATCACACGGTTCCTTCTGTGGTGTATATCGATATTCTCCAATTTTCTTGCTCCATTTCTATATCGGAGGAGTTTTTTTTTTCTTTTTTTTTTTCACTTTTTTAAATTCGTCACCTTTTAATTTTCTGTCACTTTTTTTGAATATGTGGAACGCCTTTTTTTTTTTTTTTTAATTTGTGTTACTTTTTAAATTCGTCACTTTTTAAAATTTCTGTCACTTTTTTGAATTTTATCACTTTTTTCAATATTGTCACTTTTTTTTTTTTTAGCATTTGTCACCTTTTTCAATCTTTTTATTTTTATTTCTGTCACTTTTTTTAGTGAGAAACATCACTTTTTAATAAAATTAACATTGTATGTTATTTTTTAATAAAAAAAGTGATACTAAATTTTTAAAAGTGGCATTGTGTCACTTTTTAATTTTACACAATATTTTTTATTTCCAAAAATTTTTTCATATGATTTTTCAAAACATCCCTAATTTTAAGGTTATTTTGTATGTTGCCCTTTATTGTGGATAGTTGGCCCAATGAGTCTAATTGAAGGTGAACTGAGAAAAGGGTCACCGTTGTTAGTGATGGAAAACTTGGGTCTAATGGACAAGATAAATTTGTTGGGGCTACATTGGGACATGGTATGTAGGGCCATGTTTCTTTTGAAGGCCCGTGCTTATAACTACTAAGCCTATCTTATTATTAAGTGAGCCTCTATGGACCGAAATTAATTATGCAGAAAATACAGGGACTGACTTACAAAGGATTAAAAGTCGCTGGACTCATCCATAAATTAAGATAAGGGCGTATTTAGCAGATTCAGCAACTCTTCTGTTAAGCAGGGGCTTATCAATCACTTTAAAATCACTGGCTCCATGCAGGTCCAAAATTGAGGGAAGCTATGGAGGATTTAGTGCATATTATTTCAAGGACTCCCAACATCATAAGAGCAAGCTAACTCTTTATTGGCGAATTAGGTTTAAGAACTTAACAGTACAGACAAAATCCGAGAAAACATTCAAAGTAATATTGACGACTGGGGCTTGTGGATTGAAATGTTAATGTTTAGGATGATCCATCTTCATTGAATGAGCACATGATTTCAACTATAATGCTCAACAGTTTGATCACCACTCTGCTAATTATACAAGAGATGCCTATGGCTACCTACGTGATGATTTTTTGGAAATTAGGGATTTCCCTGTTGGTTACAATCCGAAGTCACCTTCTTCTAGTGGGTCAACTATGTTGATGCTTCATATAATTATATCACGAGCCGCATGAAGACACATGAAAGGCAGAGATATTTTTAGATTTGACTAAGTTCTATTCAATTTCTTTTATATACTTTTTACATTAGTTGCAATAAGTCTCATTCGCTTTGTTCATCACTTGCTGAAGGTTAAGTCCAGCCCCCTTCTAAGTTGTACTCTTTTTATTTCTACTATTAATAAAACGCGCAACTTCGAGTGATTTTGATATAAAAAAATTGTTGAGCATATTATTTTTTATAAAATCAAATAAATGTTCATCGGTCACATTCATTATTATTAATTGATCACTTAAATTGTTGAGTGCATTGCTCACATTTATTATTTTAGATTGATCACTTATGTCGTTAGGTGCACAGGAATTCAATTTATAATGTGATCAAAACTAATTGAATGTAAAGTTGGACTCCTTTTTTTTTTTTTTTTTTGGCAAAGTTGTATTATCTCCATTGAACTCAAAAATTAGAATGACATTGTTCTCAACATATCCCTTGTCATCACCTTGCTAACTTATATATTATCTGCACATTTGGAGAAACTAGTCAAAGTTAAACGTGCATTACACGTTATTTTAAAATACTTTATAAGTGATGTAAAAGTAATATTTAGTACCAATTTGTTAGAGGATTTGATAAGTCTTAAACGAAATAAGGAAAATAAAATTTAGCATAGAATTTTAAGAAAGGAAAATTTTACTCAAATTGTACTCTCAAAACTCAATTTCTATGATTTAAAATTTTTATAATGATGAAATACTATAAATGATCGATATTTTTATATTACATTTGATACATAAAAATTAATTGTTAATACATAAATTTAAACAATCATTAAAATTTTAGATACATGAATATGAATAAATTCATTTATAATAACTCTATATTCATATAATTCAAAATTCATCAAATGAAAATTCATTGAATCTAGGTTAACATGAATGTTAATGTACTCTCAAAACTCAATTTCTGTGATTTAAATTTTTTGTAATGATGAAATACTATGAATGATCAATCTTTTTATATTATATTTGATACATACAAATTAATTGTTAATACATGAATTTAAACAACCATTAAAATATTTAAATACATAAATATGAATAAATTAATTTATAATAACTCTAGATTCATATATTTCAAGATTCATTAAATGAAAATTTATTGAATCTAGGTTAAAGTGAATGTTAATTGATTGAGAATTAATAACACGAATTTCATAAATGGCAATAATTATGTAGTATTTATTACTTATCCAAAAACAAAAAGTAAGATATTATTGAAATATTTGAAATGTAACAGGGTTAAAATCTTCCTTAAAATTATTCTCCATTGATGTAATATTTTAATATACTATAGATAGTTAGGTACCAAGATCTTTGTTTCATAAAAAGGACAAGTGATCGTTGGTAATCTGATGATCAAGTCAACTAGCAAGTCAATTAAGAACGAGAACATAGGGACATGGGATGTGGGAGAGACAAGAAAGTAGAGTTTTGGCTACAATGAAAAAATTGCGTAAATGTGATATTAACCTATGCAAGGATATTCGTTGGTGACTTTCGAGATTAAATTGTATTTATATGTTGCAAATCCTAATTCACCCGTGTAATGCCCCCATTGGCTGGGGAATTGTATTTGTGACTATTAAAATGTTGTTTCCTTTCCCAATTGAATTACCCTATTGAAGATCATTCTCCCAGATCCTTCTTGATCACAAATGATTCTAGGCGATTATTTAAAAATGATAGAGTGGTTTCCTTGTAGAACATATCAGCCTAATCCCACAGTCTAGTTGTCCAAATCATCATGACACAGAAGCTGATCATTGAAGGCAAAGGTCCTTTTTAACTGGCCCTTGTATGATGAACCTATTGAGTGCATCAACGCCCTTAAGCTTACGCGAGGTTCAACAAAAGCCGATGCTTGATGAAGACATTATTCATGTGAAGACCATTGTAGATGTAATGCTACTAGAGATGAGGTTCTTAAGTCATATTGCTACACCACATCTAGGTGAAGCGTATGGAAAACTCTTTTAGACGGGATGAGTTACCATGATTTAATATTTGTCTCTCTTGTTTCTTATTTCTTGTCTCTCATGTTTACTACTTTTCTCTCCCCTATAAAATATACACAAAAGCTCAAATTTGAATTATGGACAAAACCCATTGGAGATAAAGTATTTATGTGTCGTGTTTTGTAGTGGGATACAGAAATAATGGATTATTATTGGTTATTTAATAATATATCAATCATAGTTAATTATATTAAGGGTTTGATTGATATAAACTTTTTGAAAATAAATTCTATAAAAAATAATTTTATTTTAGAATGCGTGGCCAAAAAATAGGAAAAAGTTATAGGTCCATATGTGGTTGAAAATGAGTTTTTTTATAAAATAAGTTTTAAAAAATAAGCTAACTAAAGTTAACTAGGGCTGTATGTAAATATCTTTAGTTTAAGGACTTAAGCTGCAAATTTAAAATTGCAAAAGACAAATCTAGGACTTGGAGTGGCAAATGGGCCAAGCCGCTTGTCAACTCGCCTCGTCTTGGCCCATGGACCGCTTGGGCTCGTATTGAGATGAGCCATAGACCAAGTCAAGTTCAAAATATATTCATGAGCCAGGGTTCAACTCGCTTTTCGAATCATTTTTGAATTATTTTATTAAAAATGAGCAGCTCGCGAGCCGACTAGTGCTCAACTCGTGTCCACATGGGCCAAAGGGTTGAGTCAAGCATTGTTTGTGGCAAAATGGAGTTTGGCTCAGCTCTTGTCAGCATGGGCCTAGCCCAACTTGGATGTTCAAAGGTCGAGTCAACTCGGTCCATTGTCACCTCTATGTAGGACTACAAAAGAGTCCTATATATAGGATGCGCCACACTATACTTTGCATTCTGGGCACATGTATCCTAAGAAATAGAGAGAAAAAGTTGTTACATTTTTATTTTATTTTTATATTTTATGTTTTATTTAATTAGAATTAGTGATCACAACTAATGGTATTTTGTTATTAGTAGAGGGTATAAAAGCAATTAGTGTTCCTTACTTTCAAGAAATTACGTATAATTTATTTTTTATTTAAACTTTTAGGAGTCAATTTCGGTATTCATCTTTAGAATTATTGTCTCTAAATATTCAAGTATTCACATAATCAACGAATATTTGATTGTATTCTTCTTTTATTGTGTGATACCGCTTTACTCTACATTATTATTACCATCATAAATCAAATAGCAATATCGAGGACAACTTAATGGGATAATTGCACACTTTGATAGTAAGTGGACAATTTTAATCTTTCATTCGGTTTGTATTGCAAATTTAATCTTTCTATAATTTGTTATGAATCAAGGTATACCTCTTAATTGATTTATGTTCATGTGAAAATCATTAATTTCTAAGATTTGGAAATTAAGGTATATGCAAATTATGTTTTTACAAGAAATAAATAAATTCTTATACATAGGTAAAGAGCTTAGTTAAGGAATTTGTGATTTTCCAATTATTGTTCGCCTCAGTTATAGTTTATTTCGATGATTTAAATTATTTAAGTGTTGTTTTCGCTGGGACTTCATATTTTGACAAAATTTCTTTTGTAATTGACTAAACTGGTATTGATGATTAATATTTTACCATTAAGTCATGATTAAGTAAATCTCTTAGGGCCTGCTTAGTAGTTCCATAGTGCTGGTTATGAGCATTTTTTAAAGTACCAATTTTTTTAGCATTTATGAATAGACTCATTATGAGCAGTTTTAATAGTGATTTTTGAAATATTTTAACCCATGTTTTAGAATTTATTATTCATTGATTCTAATTTTTTTTTTAAAGTAATGTCACATATACGTCCCTTAGTGAAATTTTGAATTTATAGTTTCTTGTATGAAATTTTTTTACTTATAAAGGATATTTTACTTATATATAATTTTTTTTTACATATAAGTTAACTTAAAAAGTTAAATAAACATAAAATTTTACTTAAAATTTTATGTTAGCATTTCTTATTTATCTACAAACTTTATAATTATAAGTTAACTCTGTACTTTTAAATAATTTTTATTCATTAATGATTTTTTTTAACTTATAAATAACTTTTTATATTTTATAAGTAATTTTTTGTCTTATTAGTAAGAATTTTACACAAAAATAATGTTTTATCTTATAAGTATTACTTATAAGTAATATTTTACTTATAAGTAATTCCAGTTATTACTTATAACTAATATTTTAATTATAACGTAATTTTTTTGCTTACAAATAATTATTTTAGTTAGTAAATTTTTATTTATAAGTTAGTATCAAACAAAATATGTTTGTTGGAAATAATTATTTTATAGAGGGTAAAATTAGAAGAGAATTTGAGAAAAGGCAAAATATCGTTGATTTGATGGGTTGAGAGAGTCAATTAAAATTACGCTACTATATTTTCAGGTGATTTTTATTTTGTTTGAAATAACTATTTTATAGAGGGTAAAATTAGAAGAGAATTTGAGAAAAGGAATAATATCGTTGATTTGATGGGTTGAGAGAGTCAATTAAAATTACGCTACTCTATTTTCGGGTGATTTAAAAATCACCCTAGAACCGGTGCCAAAAGAACTAGCAATCACTGTTATTCCAACCCTTCATAAATGGTGCCACCCAAAATCGGTTCTTTTGAATCCTATCTAAATGCTTAAGTTAAAACTCAAGGAAATAATGCGTTCGTATATCTCTACATTTGCATGCTTTAGATAGTCCACTATTCAATGGGCTCAATTCTTTGATTTCACTTAGGTGTTCTGGGTCTAGAGTACTTAGCATTTCAAGTGGAAAAATATGCTGATCTCTCATATAACTGAACATCACAAATAAAAGATTTTCGATAAGTTATAGGAAAGATCAAACTGACTAAGGACTATATAAATTTGTGAAAAATCATTCTCAAACACCTTTGCTTGCTAACGCACTAATGGATACTCTAAACCACCATGAAATTTGATAATTCGTGAAAGAGCATGTTATTGAGATGTCTAATATAGTAGCAAGACTTAAAGATTATTGGAATGACTGCAGATGACAACTTAGTGATACAATATATTATCCAGCTCCTTGCTTACTGAATAAGGTCCACTACAAATGACCTATAATACTTCAAAGGACAAGGCTTAAATTAAAAGAACTAATTCCATTCATCATGTAAAGTCATCAAAGAGCTGAAAAGAAATATAAAAAGGAAGTTTAGAAAGGACATTAAGAAAGGACCACAAAGATAAATGAATCTTATGTCCAAATGCACAAGAAAGCTATGTGTCATTTTAGTATAAAAAAGGCTGCTTGAAATGTAAGGCAATGTTCAAAAGTAAAGGTAAGCCTAATGCTTATGTAGGTTAGGAAATAAAGGTAAAAGTAATGCTTATGTATATTTTGTTTGTTAAGTAAAAACTCAATGATTGAAAGTGCAATTGAAAGAAAGAAGCAAAAATTAGCGAAAATTGAGAATTTCCATAGTTTGGGGACCTAATTTTAAATATCTAGTAGTTAGTTCGGACCACAAGAAGATGATTGGAGATCACATAGGATCAACTGGATGTGATTAGAAGTCAAGTAAGTGAAGTATTGAAATATAGTCAAAGTATTTTCACCAATCCAGATTTTCAGACATACATCGAGACACCCATTTTTTCATATAGTAAAAGTTTGAATTGGAAAAATGATACTTCTAGAATAATTTTACTTCTTTGAGTTAGAGTTCTAACGCACTTTAAATCTAGTCAATTGAACATTGAATATCAAAATTTGATAAAAATACTAATGGCTAAACAGAGACATAACCATGCACAACGCAAAGACAACTTTTTTTATTTGATTGAAACTATTTCGGAACCCAACTTAGACATGTTTCTTGACCTAATTTCACATTCTGTAAATCAAGAACATAGGCAAACATTCAAAGGACCTCTCATACACTATGTTTCATGAATTATTACAAGAAAAGTGTGGCCAATTCATCAAACTTTTGAAAGAATTAAGAGGAAATTGAAAATTTTCAATCAATTGAAGATCCAATTTTGATTCTTAGGCAAAAAAGAGAAGATGCAATTGGAGATCAATAGAGAAATCATTAAGAGATTCAAAATTTCAAGATTTATTTTCTTCTTCTTCTTGTTATTAATTTATCAATAAATCGGGTGATGTTCTACATATTATTATGATTTCTTGTACTTTTGTAATGTTAGGCTAGATTTCTATTTACTAAGTTATAGATGAACCCTTGTTATGAAGCTTTGAATATAAATTCAATATTTGGATGCTCAATATGTGTTTATTCTGAAATGATTGTTATTATGTTTAATGCATTTCAATTACTTGCTCATTAATTGGATCGATTTGCGAATTTTATTGTTATTGAGAGAGATAATTGGAAATTCCACTTTTAACAACCATTATGAGGTCCGAGAAGAGATAGAGATACACATTATGATTTTTATGATTCCAATAGATGTTCTAGTGTTTTTAGTCCTTGTTTGGTCCCCGTTATTTTTAAAATACATTTTTTCTCTTATTTTCAACTACACATCCTTCAATAAATTAATATTACATAAAAATTCAAAAGTTTTTCTTATTTCCTAACTACATGTTCACCATCAAAATACTATATCAAAATACATTTTGGGCAAAATAGAGGGCTCAAATAGGCTCTTAATGCATATTTTCATGTTCACATCTTTCATAGATATACAAAAAGGTCATACGGGGGATGAATTTAATTTTCCTTGAGAGATATTATTAAATAATTTAGGAACATCGATCAACAAGAACACATACATATTATCATGATATTGAATTATAATAAAATGGACTAAGAATGGGGATTCAAAGTGTTAGTAATCATCTTATCTAAATTTACAAAGCTTTCCATAAGCTTTCCATAATTTGATCATTAGAATAATTTAATTAGTTAACTAGTATTAATTCTTCAAGCATATTTGGCTATTCGATTAAAGTTAACATTTACTGATCATAGGTAAAGTACATAGTTTTTCATGGGAACGATCTAGTTTTCATGAGAACGATACTTTACTTATCATTTTATTTCTTATTCATGATACCGGACTTTTTCAGAATTTAATACGGTCGGAGAGTATGATGTAAGAAGACAATACCCCGAAGTGTAATTTAATTTTTCTTTTCCCGTCTTTTTGAAGATATGCGATTTAAAGTTGATTGTGAATATAGATAAAGGGGTTTTTCATAAGGTAGTTCCAATGACTCAATTTAAATACTAGATGAGAAGGTAGCCTAGTATAAGGCACTTGCATGTTGGGGGTTGTAAGATAGAAGTAAGAATTTGTAGTCCACATGGGAAAAAAAATTAACTCAAGAGTGACACGTGAACTTTATTGGTTATCCAAAAAAAATTAAAAGGTTTTAGATTTTAGTATCCTGGCCATAGTACTATTATTGTTGAAACTGATTGAGAATGGTAAAGTTTGTGGGATTGTAGCACCATGTATTATGGAAATTCAAGAAGTTAGAGTTCAAATTCTTTTGTGTTCAACTTCTTCTAATGTTGTTGTTCTTCCAACTATTGGATGTTTGACAATTTACAAGAACAAAAAATTAATGATCAAACACATCACTATGAAGTTTTCATTAATGAACCTGCACAAAATGAACCATAAGAAACGATACTAAAAAGGTCCAAAACAACGTAGACTTTATATTCCTGATGATTATTAGTACACAACACCTTCATTCTTCTAAAAGTAGAATCATATTTGACAATTGATGAAGGGTTTTAGTTTTCTTCAAAGAAATGCCTCTAGATCTCCTAGGCCCCTTGCAAGGACATAACCTTTGATCTTTCGGCCGGCAATGAGAAAACATCGTTAGGAGAAGTAGGCACATGAAAGCTTTTCTTCTAGCAATTTCCAGTTGGAATTGGATCAAAATCAATCCTCGCTATGAAGGAAAAATTAAAGTTAGAAGTGTTTCAAGACAAAAAGAAGCTTTTAGTATGCACACTTACCTATCGTAGTTTCTATCCCATTGTTGTAAAAGTTTGAATTAGAAGGATGAAGCAGTCTCTCTGCTTTGCAAAGTTTTGAATTCAAATTAAGAAATAGAGTCACAAAAGTTTGAAGGTCAGCAAGTGCTCGAACCTCTAGCAGATTTTTTTCCTTTCATAGAAGGAGAAATGTTAATAAAAATCGAAAGAAAATCAAACGAGTGCAAAGATTAAATTCACAATACTCACAGTATTCGTTGAAAAAACAAGGCATGTTGTACTCGAATGAAGAGGGAACTTTCTTTCTAGTTATGCACCTCATTTGGAGTAATTACAAGTTTGGGGCAGGATTTGGGCAAGCAAGGAGAAAGATAATAAAAGCCATTTTAAGGATTAGCTTTTTTATTGGCATTTATTGGGTGATAGTTCGACCCGAAAATATTAGAGAATAATTCTACTACTTGATGTGATCCAGAGCCGAGCCAGACGAAGGGGAGTGCGAGACGAGACCCGTTGATAATCGAAGGTGGAACGATGACGCGATCGAAAGAAAAGTAAGTGAAACAAGCGATGGAATTGCTCGTTCAAGAAACCATTGATGGGACGATGTTCAGCATGCAAAATGGGATAACTTTCATGTTCTGGTCGAGAACCGCATCAAAGTGGAGCAATTCAATACAAACAGACGAAGCCGAGGGCAAAAGTGAAAGCTATGCGGTCGCATAACTATAATAGACATGCGACCGCATGCATAAAGGCAGGGACTATGTGAACATAGTTCAATTGAACTATGCGACCGCATAGGTTTACACTATGCGGTCGCATAGTGTTAAATCGGGCAGAATTTTTCTTTTTTCGCGTTTTTTCCATATTTTATTATAGTTCTATTTTTAGTCAAATTCTAGAGATATTGGACGAATATTTTTCAGATTCTACTAGATTATTAGAATTTTATTCCTTTTCGACTTCTATCTAGGATCTAGTATAAATAAAAGTACAATTCTTCATTGTTTTTTTTTACGAGACATTATATAAATAACGAACCATTTCCTTTTTTCCATACAATGCAGCCACAATCACAGGAAGATGCCCATCTTCATGATCTGCAGTTTCTATTGTAACTAATTTTTTGTTCTTACATACCATTGCCTTGGCCAGTTTCTTTGCACCACAGATCACAGCAAGAGATAAGGCTGTAGCTCCGTATTCATTTTTCAGTTCTAAGTCAGCTGCATCCATCGTGATTACAAGTTTTTCTGCAATTTAAATGTGTCCAGACAAAATTGCAATGTGCAGAGCTGTATCTTTGTGTGATGAAACTATTTCCCTAATCGCATCTTGATTCTGCCGAAGGATTTCTTCTATAGAATGCCACTTACCTTCTTCAATTGCCTTGTATAAGTGCTCGTAAGCAAGGTGCTTTCTCGACCCTGCAAACAATGTCGTCGACCTGTATGTGACGGGCTTGTGTCGAATTCATTAAATAAAAGGGAAAATTGGCGCCACCACATTGTTCTTGTGGAAGAATATCTAAGAGTTAAAATTTATAGATAGTTACTGAAGTTTACATCACAATTTAACAAAGATTTGAACAATTTTCGTCTTTGAGAACTGATTGTGCAACTGTAATAAATGGTTGATGACTAACTTACTCATTTTTAAATAAATGAGAACAAACAATGCAATTTCGTGTTTCTTATAACATGATAAGTTTTTAGACAAACTAGTTCATTACAAGTATTGAAATAGTACCATTATCTTCGACATGACTCTCTTCATCGTGATTTGAGCTTGGCGCTGGTTGTCGAACCCGAGCCCAATCCCTCTCAGTCAAATGAGTCCATACATAGTGAGCAGAAATGTATTGCTGATCCACATTAAAGTTGAATTGCATGCAGAGCCAAAGCATTCTTTTTCTTCCATTTTTCACGCTCATGTTTATTTGTCTTATCTGGTTTACTCTCCTTAGAGACAACATCCCAAAGCCCATTCCCAATGAAATAATTTTTCAAGCAATTTTTCTAGGTTTCAAAACTATCCTCAGTTAGCTCCTCCGACACAATAGCCACACCTGCTAGATTAAGCTTTGTGTTATCTGTTCGCCAATCAAAAAATGAAAGTTCAGTGACAAACTTAAAGCAAAATAAAAGAAAGTTTGATGACTAAATGAAACAATGCTATAAGTTGAGTGGCAAGCAGTTTTTCAAACTAGTCAAGAAAAGTTGCTGTTCCTGGCACTGCGAATGGACCATAAAAAGTACTATCTTCTTTGTTGCTTCGCAAGTTTTATTCGTGAACTAGCAATTGAATAATAGAGCTCAAGTTGAAAAAGGAAACTTGAGACAACAACCACAAATGAACAAAAAAAAATTAATAATAATAAAATAAAATAACGCAAAGTAAGTTGAAGCATCTTACTTGACTCTAATTCTGTCATTTTCTCTCACAAGGAAGAACAATTGTAAACATGCTATTATCATCGAGAAAGGCAAGCAGTGTTTATACATGCACTCTATAGTATTGCCCTATGCTCAAGTAAGGTACACTATTATTATTATTATATATATATTTTTACTTTTACTTTCTATCTTCTCTCTTTTTGTCTCCTTCTTTGCTGTCCACAGACCTGGTGCCTTCCTTAGCAATTATTCTCAACTTCTTGGATCCAACAAGGCAACAATGTGCTGCACATTGTGCAGAAAAACAATATTTACCCAAAAAAATTAGAAAAAAAAAGTTCCTAATTGAAATGTTTTCAAATTTTCCTTTTTTTTTCTTTTTAATTAAATTAACCACGACAAATTAAAAGTATTTATTTACTGAAAAATAAAAATAAAATACAAATTTACGAGGAAAACATGTAACTTAACTTTGGACTAATTAATTTTCTGATGGGTAAAATCTCAAATTCTTTAGATATGCAGATAATAGTAAAAGTATAAGAGATTATGCTACACCTCTTTATAAGTTTTGTAGTATGCGAGTGAAATAAGAAAATTTATACAATAGCCTGGAAAGTTCATGTAATTTGCTCTAAATAAAATGTTCTTTTTACAAATTTTTAAACTAATTTAAATAATTGTAAAAACAACATTTTATTTAGAGAAAATTATATAAATTACAGCAGCCATTTAGCTCAAATTCACAAAATAATAGTGATTTGAACTGGTTTAAAAAGATTCAACCCTCATTAATTTAAAAAATTAATTTTTCCATAACTCATTTTTACTACTTTCAATAAAATAATTTTACTTGTAAATCTAAAATTTTTCCTATTCTCTAACTGCACAATCTCCAAAAAATTATTATTATAAAATTTATTTTTTCGCAAAGAGCTCGAACAGAGCTTCAGCCTCTGTTGGTAGGATAGCATTGGAGCAAGGCAAGCCCACTTCTTTAAATGAACTTGGGCACTTCGCATTATAGGAAAACATGTAATTAAAATTATATTATCATTAATCAAGTTTTAACTAATTTTATTCAAAGATTAGGTGTTAATTATATTATCAAATAAGGTAGGATTAGTAATTAACCCAGATTTGCAAGTTGATTAACTAATTTCAAAATCATCAAAACCTAGATCTCTCTCTCACATGCAGATATTCACACTGTCGTTGATGCACTTGTTTAGTGTTTTTGGGACTTTTTTATTCTACTGAAATTCGAAAGGGAATGAATGTGCTAAGATGAGATTGGGAAATGTAGCTTTTGCAAAGCATAAAACCACCAAATTCCTGTTTCATCGTCTTCATAGATCTGCATTGGGCTTCCTTTTCTTCGTCTAGGCTTTCTCTTCTTTGTATATATTCTCATTTCTCATTGTAGAGGTGGTGATGATGGTTGTGATTGAGGATGTTGTGGTGGTGATGCAGGTTGTGGCGCTGTGGTGGTAGAAAGAAATTTAGTGCAGAAAATAGGCATTTGTGAATTATTTGGTGGTGGTGGTTAATGCGGCATTTGAGGTGTAGTTGGTGATGTTGGGTTGGAGGTGGTGGAGGATTTGATGTAGAGATGGTGATGATGATGGTAGTTTTGATTGAGGTGGTACTGGTTTTGAAGTGTTAGGGTTGATGCTGGTGGTGGTGGGAATGGGAGCAGGAGCGGGGAGGGATAGGTTTGAGAAAGAGTTGTTGTAGCCAGATAATTGTGATCAATAAAAAGAATAAATTGTGGTTAATAAATAACATTTGACCTAAAAATATGTGACCTGTGACTAAATTTGTAATTGTGACAATTTATATTTTTTGTGATCGAGAAATGAGTTTTCACCAATTAATTTGATAATTTGTGATCATGAAATATGTTATGACCTATAAAATTTGTGATTTGTAATTGAGAAATAAGTTGTAATTAATTTGATAATTTGTAATCGAGAATTAACTTACGACCAATTTGTGATCGTGAATAAGTTGTGACTTATAAAGTTTGTTATTGTGAGCGATAAATTTGAGAAATTGTGACCGATAAATAACATGTCACAACTAGACATATATCTAATTACATCTTCTAGGTCACTGGTTACAAGTTACATGTCATTGGTCACAAGTATCAAGTCACATTAGAATTGATAAAAGGTCACAATAAGACATATTTGGTCACAAATCCCAGGTCACATTATATACTGATAACAACTCACAACTAAACATATAACTGATTACAACTTCCAGGTCACTGGTCACATGTCATTGGTAACAGATCACAACTAGATAGGTATTTAGTTACAGCTATAGGGTAACAGTTTATAGATCAAAATGCCATATATCACAGGTCACATTATGCATTGATAACATGTAACGACAAGATATATTTGATTATAGCTCCTAGGTTACATGTCAAACTAAAGAAAAATATTTTCGAAGAATTTATACAGAAAAAAATTGATTACAGAGAATCTTGTCTTTGTAATTACACAAAATTTATGAAATTCTACTCAATATCCATTTAAAAGTACCCCTAATTCGAAATTCAAAGAAAAAAAATTGCACTTTCCAACAACAATCAAGTTTCAAAACAGATTTTAACCCTTTAAACAATTAAAATAAAATATAAAGAATAATACTAAATCCTTTACATTTCTCCCTCATCCGTCTCCTTCTCCAACCTCAATTCCCCCCATTCAATTGAATGACCAATACATAATAATTGTTGCAAACCAAGTTAATAACCAATTCTCGCTGTATACCTCCAACAAAAAGTTCTCACACTATTCAAAAACAATAGACTATGCAGACACTATCACTTTTTGTATCATTTCATGCACATATAGTAGACAGGCTCTGAGCATGAGACAATAATTGCTTTGTTGTTGAACAATCTGGTGACTTATCTGTATGACTTAGATGTTCGACGAGGAATCCTTCATTGCTAAATAGTGGCGTATTTCAAGGATGAAACACAATTTCTTATCCGGTACCACTATTTCCATCAACACTTTTTATATATACATCCACTTTTAAAAATTAAATTTTATTATATTTTAAAATCCTATGTAAATTTACTTAAATAGATATAAACAAAATTAAATAAAACTACATAACTCTAAATTGATCCACTAGTTTTTATTTTCATTTATGCTTAACTAGAATCCTAATAGAAAGAGAAAAAATACATGAATATAATTATAGGTGATGGTGGCCGTAAATGTGATTTCTGTGTCGGGAATTGACACGACTTGTCCCGAATCACCCTAGTGGACCGGAAGCGTGATGTGCGTCGAGGATAATGCTGACTAGATGTCAAATCTATCATCAAAGCTGACATAATACGATGGGCCCAAATTATTTACTTTGTGCTTCATCAAAATGAGTTATAACACTCAACATGTCGTGTGGCTCTCATTCCGAAATCATTAGGCTCTTCCAGCTAAAAAGAATCAATTTCCACCTGTAGGAAAATTATGGAAAGATATATGAGTTGATAGCTCGGTGAGTGGAGAAGTTCGAAAATAATTATAATTTTTCATTTTTACATTTTTATCGAAAATCGAGCTCATATAATTGATAACTCGTAAGATAACATCATATAATTATAGTCAAGACATGAAACATTCAGATAACGTGGTAAAATATCATTTCAAGTCATGATATAATCATAAGCTGGTAATCATGCTATAATCTCATCACATCAAATGTATTGGAAAATTCACCAAAAATATACCCTCTGACTAAAATCTGTAATCCGCCCCTTGGGCTAAGAACTTTCGCCATGGGCCTTTGGCCCCTTTGTGAACGAAAGCGGGTCTCAAAACCTCTAATAATCAATTCTAGAACATGGCCAAAGCCCCTCAGTGAACTATATATACACGATCACGATCCCTTCATCCCCAGTCGACCCCTCAGTGTAGTATAGAACACAACCAAGGCCCCTCTGTGAACTAGAAGAAGTACATAATCACGGGTACTTTTCTGGTCGATCTCAATATCACGTCTCACTTACCAAGCAAATCTCAATATCACATGTCTCATATACCAAGTTACAAACGTACAATAAATAATCCTTGAAATTTCACATGTATCATAATAAAAGAGATTTCCATAATAATCATGTAATTCGAACACATAATTGCACATACTTTAACAATATACTTAATTTATACATACTTTAAAAGTATATATATTTTTCCACTCACAGAGCTATGTACACCAATATCAACTCGATTGGTAATCTGTCCTGATATCTGTATCGCCGTTTGAAATATGATATAATTTTTAAATCAACAATTAACTATTTTAAGTAATCTCAATAATTAAATAGGCGATACCCAAACTTAATCATTTCATTTTTAAGCGATTTCTAAAGCCTCTTTAATCACTAAAACTAGTTTTTCTTTCATTTTACTCAATTTCATAGTTTATTATATTTAACCCCTTTAGTAAAATTGAATTTAATCTAACAATTTAACAACTATAAAATTAAACATAACTTGACAATAAGTAACTTTTTACTTACCTTTAACTTTGAAGAATTTAAGTCTAATAGTAGAAGAACTTATTTTCTAACACGTTAGCGAGTTTTCCATTTTTTTTTTTTTTGCTTTTTCTCCTTCTTTTGTTTTTTCCTTCTTCCTTCTCTTTCTTTCTCCCTGTTTCCGTTTCTCTCTACGTGTTTTTGTATGTGTAGGCAAATGGATTTGTTTGGCAATGGATTGATATAAAATAAATGCACCGCCTCACCTTTTTTGTATGCCCTTTTTTTTTTTTAATACTTTTGACTTTTCTTTTAATTAAACTAATGTTTTGTTTTTTTGACTTTTCTTTTAATTAAACTAATATATTACAAAACTCCCCCCCTTAAAAGAATTTTGTCCTCGAAATTCAATTAATTAAGTGCGGAAAAGTCGTGGATATTGAGAACGCATCTGCTTTTCCCTCTCCCATGTCGCCTCTTCTACAACATGATTTCTACAACGACCTTTAAAGTCCCAAAATTTAATTTTTCCTATCATACTTTTAATAACTTCCTAAGCCAATATATGATATTCTCATCCTTCATTTTTCTTTCTTTCTTTCTTTTTTTTTTTCCAAAACCTTAGGAAAACTCAATTATTTTTTCAAGTTGAAATTCAAGATACTTCTTTTTATGTTCTCCAAATCTTCACCTTACGTTCTAATTTAAACTATTCCCTAATCACATTCTTTTTCTATAACAATGGTTACATATTAAGATCGAACAACATTCTTTTGCCCATTTCATCATACGTCCTTGGAATATTTCAATATTATATATAACATCAATTATCGTCACTTGTGTCTAGTTTTTATATGTCAATTCCATGAAAATAAATAGTTATCCAATTCTCCTTTAATTAACCAACCATAATTGATAACCTCTCTTTGAACTTATCTTCAGAGTGTCTGACGTTCTACTCTTTTGAACTTGTCTTTATAGTGTCTAGCATTCTATCAAAAGAAGATGCACAATGTAATTTAATTATATAAGTTCTTACAACTAATCAAAGATAAATACTCCAATTTTACCATGTAATTAACAATATTATCTATAAATAATTTTATAAGTCTATCCTATGAGCTGACTATATCATTTAAAAAGAATCTTGTAACCTTAATTAATAAATACATAATAATTTAAATACTATTTTGCCTCCATTCCATATATTTGGAATCCCCAAACAAAAATATTTGAGGGTAACTGCCTCCATTTTAAATTAACAATATCTCCAAAAATTCAATTGTTCATAATTTTGTAAAATTCTAGTTATCCTCAACAAAACAATTGAGATAGCTCAATATGGTGTTCTTTTCCTTTAATTCTATATCACCCAATGATAATATATACACAATTTCCATTTCCACTATTTCGAATAAAATATACATTAAAGTCTGATGATTGATAACTATTGATATTTTTCTCAATGTGATGACAAAATCCCAATATAACCAACTTCAAATCATGTTTTAATCATGCATCTTTAACAATCTACAGTATCATCTATAATTTATAAGTTTACTTCAGAATACGTTCTAAACCTTAACATAAATCATTATTGATATCATCTTTAAATATAAGAGCAAATATTTCCTCATAATTTCCTAATAGCAAAACTTTTGACATTTCTATACCCATACAAAATTTGTTCTTTCTTTCTATAAAAAGAAAATAATAACATTTAATCCATGAAAATCTATTTTCTTACTCCATAAATAGGTCATTGATCTATCATTAATGCATCATCCTTCTTGTATATCACATAAAGATCTTTAATTAAGATGATATAACCTAAAGATACTATTTCACAATGAGTAAAATCTATATTTGATGATCATCTTAAACTTTAGACATAGCCAACATGTCCTACTTATATTCCTTAACAAATATATTTTGATAAAAATGGAATACTTTGTTCATAATCCATACAATTGAAAATAGCCCAAAAATTACATCACTAAAATTTCAATAAATTCATCTTAACTTCAAAATTTAACTCAATGCTTCTCAATCGTATGGAATATAACACAATAATCCAATGAATGGCCTTAACAAAATTAATTAACTTGATAACCCAAATTTATCATCACATTATTTTGCTATAGGACAACCATTATATTCATTTACATGCTATTCACCATATCATGTTATGATCATGTAACCTTGGCGTTTATCGTCATATCGTATGACCTAAAACATTTAATTATGTCAATTTTCCTTAATATCATAAGATGATAACCTTCATATTTATCAACTGAACATTTCACACATCAATATACCGCATGTTAATTTCCCAATCTCAACAAATTTCGATTCTACCATTCTATATTTTTTTTCCACATAAACATATCTAAATGCACATATCCATTTAATTCTATTTTTAAAGAAACAAATCACCCCATAATAGGTAATCATTATGAAATTCATTCCTATTATTCTCACATTCCTTGTAATCAAACCACTCATAAATAATCGAAATAATTGGAATTACCGTTAATTTCCTCAATGCCTAAAATACACCATAACACATTGTCATCTATCAATCAACAAATCATCATTTTGTCTTCCACAATTTCTTATCATAGAGCATAAATATACACCATTATGATTTCTATTATCATCCCATATAAGTGGCCACAAATCACCACAAAATTTTGATAACACCAAAAGACCATTTGGCTTCAAAAATAATTAAAATTCCACGCTAGTTGTAAAATCTATAACTTCGAATGCCCTGTAAAATCATCAAAATTTGTTCAAATCTTAATAGGTTACATATAAACATATTTTCAACCCAACAACTAATAACATTTCCAACCATCGGATCATTATACTAGTCTTTTCTGGATCTGTTAAAAATATCTTTCTATCATTTTTGGTTCCATACATTTGAGTTAGAGAGCCTGTGATTTCTGCAACCATGACATGCAATCATATTCACTGAACATGCATGAACCATAAAAATTTTCAAAACCATGCTCTGATACCACTTTGACACGACCCGTCCCGAATCACCCTAGTGGACCCAAAATGTGACGTGCGCCGATGATAGATGTTGACTAGATGTCAAATCTATCACCAAGATTGATTATGAGTTATTTCAAAAAATACAACAAAATCAAATGCTTATGTAAAACATAATGCGGTGGGCCCAAATTATTTACATTGTGCTTCATCAAAATGAGTTATAACACTCAACATGTCGTGCGGCTCTCATTCCGAAATCATTAGGCTCTTCAAGCTAAAAAGAATCAATTTCCACTTGTAGGAAAATTACGGGAAAATATATGAGTTGATAGCTCAATGAGTGGAGAAGTTCGAAAATAATTATACCTTTTCATTTTTACATTTTTATCGAAAATCGAGTTCATATCATCAATAACTCGCAAGATAACATCATATAATTATACCCAAAACGTGAGATATTTACATAACATGGTAAAATATCATCTCAAGTCATGATATAAATATAAGCTGGTAATCATGCTATAATCTCACCACATCAAATGTACTGGAAAATTCACCAAAAATGTACATTCTGACTAAAATCTGTAATCCGCCCCTCGAGCTAAGAACTTTCGCCATGGGCCTTTGGCCCCTCTGTGAACGAAAGCGGATCTCAAAACCTCTAATAATCAATTCTAGAACACGACCAAGGCCCCTCAGTGAACTATATATACACGATCGCGATCCCTTCGTCCCCAGTCGACCCCTCAGTGTAGTATAGAACATGACCAATGCCCCTCTGTGAACTAGAAGAAGTACATAATCACGGGTATTTTTCTGATCGATCTCAATATCACGTCTCACATACCAAGCAAATCTCAATATCACATGTCTCATATACCAAGTTACAAATGTACAATAAATAATCCTTGAAATTTCACATGTATCATAATAGAAGAGATTTCCATAATCATCATGTAATTCGAACACATAATTGCACATACTTTTACAATATACTTAATTTATACATACTTTAAAAGTATATATATTTTTCCACTCACAGAGCTATGTACACCAATATCAACTCGATTGGTAATCTGTCCCGATATCTGTATCGCCGTTTGAAATATGATATAATTTTTAAATCAACAATTAACTATTTTAAGTAATCTCAATAATTAAATAGGCGATACCCAAACTTAATCATTTCATTTTTAAGCGATTTCTAAAGCCTCTTTAATCACTAAAACTAGCTTTTCTTTCATTTTACTCAATTTCATAGTTTATTATATTTAACCCCTTTAGTAAAATTGAATTTAATCTAACAATTTAACAACTATAAAATTAAACATAACTTGACAATAAGTAACTTTTTACTTACTTTTAACTTCGAAGAATTTAAGCCTAATAGTAGAAGAACTTATTTTCTAATACGTTAGCGAGTTTTCCTTTTTTTTTTCTTTTTCTTTTTCTCCTTCTTCCCCCCTTCTTCATTCTCTTTCTTTCTCCCTGTTTCCGTTTCTCTCTACATGTTTTTGTATGTGTAGGCAAATGGATTTGTTTGGCAATGGATTGATATAAAATAAATGCACCGCCTTTATTTGATTCGACCATTTTTATAAATGTAAAATACATGCCAGTTGGGAGTGCATGAAATTTTTCTTTATCTGCTTCTTGCCAGATACAAAAGAAGTGATGCAAAGATATTCAACATTATTTTCTTGCATCGTCTCAATGTGATATTCATTGCAGCGAATATCTTTAAAACTAAGCAAATTTCTTTTGGATTTGTTAGAATAAAGTGCGTCGTCAATATATAATTTTGTATTATTTGGTAAAATAATATAAGCTCTTCCGGAGTCTTCAACGATATTCGACGCACCCGATATCGTGTTAACATTATTTTCAGCTAATATTAAGTCCAAAAAGTCTTTTTTTTGTCTTGAAGAATAGTATGTGTAGTTGCACTATCAATTAAGCAGCTGTCTTGACTAACCATCATGAATCTATAAATATAACAAAATGAACAAAATTTGAAAAAAAAAACTTGAATTTAGATTTAAAGAAGTAAACATTACTTAAAATCATGAAATAAACGGTGCATAATAGAGTTTTATTATTATTTTTATTTTTGTGCGGAAAAGTAAAAACATATTTCAAACTGAATTTTTAAAATGAAAGAAATACTAGTAAATTAATCTATATCTTCTATCACACCACCCCCAATCAAATGGTCAATATTTCCATTTGGATCAGTAAAGAAATCGGAGACATCCAAATGAGTCACATCAATTGGACCCTCATAATCAGCAAAATTAGTCTCAAATTTTTCTTTTCCCTTGATTGATCTCTGGTAGAGATCTACAAGATGTTTTGAGGTACGACACGTACGTGCCCAATGCCCTTTCATTCCACATTTGAAGCAACTTTCTTCATGCTCCTTTTTAGATTTGTCACTCTCGTTTGCTTTGTGCCTTTTGAATTTATTGCCTTGTTGTTGATAACTTTGTTGATTATTTCTTTCATGATTTATTCCACGTACACGTCCATATCCGTGTCCACGTCCAAATCTGTGTCCACGTCCACGTCCACATCCCCATCTTGATATTGTATTTGCTTCAGACAATGTAGTACCATTTACTTCAGGCAATGGTACAGAACCAGTTGGACGTAATCCATGATTTTTCATCAACAATTCATTATTTTATTCAGCAACTAGTAGGCAAGATATAAGTTCTGAATACTTTTTGAAGCCACGCTCATGATATTGTTGCTGCAGGAGCACATTCGAGGCATGAAAGGTGGATAAAGTTTTTTCCAGTATATCTTCATCGGTGATTTTTTTTCCACAAAAAGTCAACTTTGAACATATTTTGAACAATTCAGAATTGTACTCACTAACTGTTTTAAAGTCTTGCAAACGAAGGTGCATCCACTCATAATGGGCTTTGGGGAGGACTATAGTCCTCTGATGATCAAATCTTTCAGTTAACTTTTTTCAAAGAACTTGTGGATATTTCTCAGTGAGATATTCAATTTTTAATCCATCGTGAAGATAGTGACAAAGGAAAATGAGTGCTTTTGCACGATCCTGCAGGGATTCATTGTTTCCTTCTTTTATTGTCTTCCCCAGACCCTTTGAGACGAGATGGATATCAACATCCAGTATCCATGACAGATAATTTTTACCAGATATGTCAAGTGCAGCAAACTCAAGTTTCGTAATATTTCTCATTTGTTTAACTACACAATAAAAAAATACAATTAGTTTCGAAGAATATGATTAATCATCACATGTTAATCAAATAGTCAATATCAACACGACTTTAAGTTACGTGTTTTCCTCTAGGGATAAACACTAATTTGAAATAATATGTTCTTCAAAACATATGCTACTCTGGAGTACATTATATTTTGCTATTATTTCTCCAAGTGCAATATGTCAATATTCTTCTGGAATATTGAGAGTTATAATTTATGCTCTTCAGGAGCAAATAATATTCTTATAATGTTGTGCTATTTCTGGAGTAACAACGAATAGATCTATGATTAATATTCTTCTGAAATATTAATTATAATGTTGTGCTACTTCAGGAACAACAACAATTAAAAATAAATTTAATGTAATGTTTCACAACTAAACATAAAAAAAAATGATAATACATCCAATTGCTCACCATTAATTAAAATAAAATAATCAAATAGTCAATATCAACATGACTTTAAGTTACGTGTTTTCCTCTAGGGATAAACACTAATTTGAAATAATATGTTCTTCAAAACATATACTACTCTGGAGTACATTATATTTTGCTATTATTTCTCCAAGTGCAATATGTCAATATTTTTCTGGAATATTGAGAGTTATAATTTATGCTCTTCATGAGCAAATAATATTCTTATAATGTTGTGCTATTTCTGGAGCAACAACGAATAGATCTATGATTAATATTCTTCTGGAATATTAATTATAATGTTGTGCTATTTCAGGAACAACAACAATTAAAAATAAATTTAATGTAATGTTTCACAACTAAACATAAAAAAAAATGATAATACATCCAATTGCTCACCATTAATTAATATACAAACACATGTAAAATATTATTTTGAATTAATAACGTGAGTCGAGTGAAATACAAAAAAAAAAAAAAATTGGTGACATGTAGAAACCTATTCCCATATTATAGCACGAAATTCTAATTATGTGCAATTAAAAGAATTGAATTAGTATTAACCAATTAAAGAATGAAATTTGCAGAAACCAATGTCATTCACTAATAAACTTTAATGGACTTTCCATTTACAACAAAAACTACTATAGGTAAAAATAAACACTAATCCCACATTCTCTTATAATTGTAAAAGCTTCTTATAAGTAAAAAAATATTAATTTAAAATTTTTTGAGTACAAATATTTAGATATATTTAATTTTTTAAAATTAAATATTAATAAAAATATTACACTATATAGAATGTAAAAAGTTACTAATAAGTAAAAAAATAACTTCAAATTATTTAAAAGTAATACAAAAACATATATTTGTAAAAGCTACTTATTGAGAAAAAAATATTAACTTCAACATTTTTAAATAAACATTCAGATACATTTAATTTTTTTAAATTAAATATTAATAAAAAATTCATATAATTAAAATTAAAATATGCATGGAGTGAGATTTTTCACTCCATGCATTTGCATGGAGTTTCTGATGACGACTTCGTGTATGGAGTTTCTGATGACCACTTCGTGCACGGAGTCAACTTTTCTTTTCTTTTCTTTTCTTTTTTTTAAATATAGTAATTTTTTATTATTATTTAATTTAAAAATTAAATATATCTAAATATTTACTTAAAAATATTAAAATTAATATTTTTTTATCCAATTATAAGTTTTTGTTATTACTTTTTAAATAATTTGAAGTGATTTTTTTTTACCTATAAGTAACTTTTTACGTTCTATATAGTGCAATCTTTTTATTAATACTTAATTTAAAAACTAAATATATCTAAATATTTATACTTAAAAATTTGAAGTTAATATTTTTAACTTTTAAATAATTTGAAGTGATCTTTTTAGTTATAAGTAACTTTTTGCATTTTAGAAATAAAAAATTACTTTTATGTAAAAAAATATTATCACTAATAAAATAAATAGTAAACCTTACATTCTCTCTTTTAAGATATGGAGGGATTTTTTTAAAATTAAATATTTATTAATAAAAAATAAAATAAAATAATTATCATCACTCCGTGCACGGAGTGTTATCACTTTGTGTAAAAGGAGAAAACTCTCATTTTGAAATCAAAGATTCTCTCTGTCCACGGAGAGATTTTTTTTAATTTAATTTTTTCATTTTTAATTAAATAAATAATATTTATATATTATTTATTTTTATTTTTGTAACTTTCTTTTATTTTGTTTGTTTTATTTGGTTTAATAAAATAATTTTTATACATTTCTTATGATATAAAGATATTCGTTAAATTTGAATGAATAATGTTTATTTTTTTAAAAATCGTTTTAATTTAATTTAAAAACTTTATAATATATTTTTTTTATTTTTATTTGCAATTTTTTTAAATAATCTTTATATTTAATTTCATTTCTTTATTATATATAATGTATAGTATTGCCTTCAATCAAGTGAAGTAGTGTGAAAATGGAGAAATAGTGTAGTGGAGGTGACATCACAGTGAAACGACGTGTGAAAATGGTGAAATGGCGTGTGAGAATAATGCTACAGCGTCATTGAATAGAATAATTTACTGTTGCCAAATCGATTTCAAACCAGTTTCATATGAAAACTTATGTGATGAAAATGAACGGTAAACCTCACACTCTCTCTTTTTAAGATAAGGAGTGAATTAATATAAATAAAATAAAAAAATTTATCACCACTCCGTGCATGGAGTGTTATCACTTTGTGCAAAAGGAGAAAACTTTCCTTTTGAAAGCGGAGATTCTCTCTGTCCACGGAGAGATTTTTTATTTTTTTTAAATTTATTTTTTTAATTTTAATTAATTAAATAATATTTATATATTATTTATTTAATTTTTGTAACTTTCTTTTCTTTTATTTGATTTATTTGGTTTAATAAATTAATCTTTATACATTCCTTATGATATAAAGACATTCGTTAAATTTGAATTAAATAATATTTATTTTTTCGTTAAATCGTTTTAATTTAATTTAAAAACTTTATAATAATTTTTTTCTATTTTTATTTGCAATTTTTTTAAAAATAATCTTTATATTTAATTTTGTTTCTTTATTATATAATATATGGTATTGCCTTTAATTAAGTGAAGTAGTGTGAAACTTGTGAAATTGTGTAGTGGAGGTGACATCACAATGAAACGGCATGTGAAAATGGTGAAATGGCGTGTGAGAATAATGCTACAACGTCATTGAATAAAATAATTTACTGTTGTCAAACCGATTTCAAACCAGTTTCGTGTGAAAATTTATGTGACAAAAATGAACAGTAAACCTCACATTCTCTCTTTTAAGATAAGGAGGGAAAATAAAATATAAGTAGCTTCTGCCTTAGCGTATTCCGTACTGCTTCAACACATTATTGTATTGTGATTTTTCATCTTCAAATACATCCAGTTTTGCGTAGAGTATTTTGCATTCTTCCTCCAAGATTTAGACCTTCCAATTCAAACTGTTGACTCGGTTAGTACAATGTTTATTCTCAGTCTGGTGGTCTTAGAGTAGTACTGTAGCTCGCGACATTTGAACATCAATCATCTCCTCTTTCTGTAGTAGTAAGGTCCTTGCCCCATTTCTCTCCAGATTGATTAAAATAGGGATAACATCACTTGGCAATTTGAGCGACAAAAATAAGGATAAGATTTTCTTATCCAATTTATCATGATGGCACGGAATAAGAAAGAACCAAATTCAATGGTGGAAACATTCTTGAGATCAAGCTTTACCCGAATTCGTTTGACCTATTCTATTTTCCATTCCCATATGGTTTTTAATGACAACAACCCTAAACTAAAACATAAGCAACGGGAGACTACAATTCGCCTTACCCTCGTGATAGGAGGTTTGACTGCGTGATCAAATTCCAAACAGGAATGTAGGTAGCCCATCCAGGTTTGTAAGAGCCTAAATTCATGGGTGAAGAAGTTCCTTGACATTAGAAATAGTTAAGGGAATTAAAAAAAATAATAGAAGTAGTCAATGAAATACCTTGGAACTGTAGATAAAGAAATAAATGCATCAACTCACCAATGTTGGTTTGAACATCAAAGTTGTTGAAGTTAGAATTAAATGGATGAAGCAATCTCTCCGCTTCATGGATCTCAGAAGGCAAACAAAGGATAATGGCCACTAGGGTGCAAAATTCATTGAAAGCACGATTAGAATATAAAAGTCTAAACAAAAAGAAAAGCAACGAATTAACATATACTGTTATCACCATAAGTTTGAGGGCACTACTCTACTTGTAGGATACATGGATGATTACCAATTTAGAGCAGGCCTTGGAAAAGTGATGGGAAAAGAAATAATACCCCATTGTAGTATTCCCCAATGGAATGGGGTGGTACATTATACTAAATATATCCGATGAATGCTCCTCTAATCAAGATAGAAGATAAAAAGTTTTTACTCCATGTATATCCAATTCCAAAAGAGCTCCCCAATATTTAAGAGAAAATCCATTAAATAATTAGAGTTACGTCTAGAAATGGCTTGTTATCTATGTCCTATAGAAAAGAGCCATATCCCACATAAACCTACTATACGGTATAACCTTTTGTCTCAGTATGACTTGAAAGAGAGAGAGAGAACTTGATTGAGTAGAAAAGACTTTCTAGATTGATATGGACCACTTACTTGGTAATACATATATAAATAAAATGAAGTCAAATGAAGAAAGCAAATTCATGGATAGAGCAACTCATGAAGACAATATTTGCTATGTGAAAAAATATATGCCAAGAAATATCTAAAGCTGTTTTAGTAATCAAGGAGAAAAGACGACAGCACATGGAGACACATCACATGTTGATTCAAAAGAAGATACATGTTCAAACAAATCTAGCTTGGTAAGTGTAATTTAACTATAGACCTACTATTACTTAGCATATGTTTGTAAATTACCTTTGCAATTTCACATATTTGCAGGAAATGTGAATTCACTCCATTAAGTAAGAGTAAGGGCGTGTCACCTGAAACTTTTAAAAGAAATTTAAGAATATGTAGGTGAATAAATGATACGTCATATGCTCCTGTTAAATAAACAATATAAATGGATAGGTAAAAAAATAAATCAAATTGATTATTCAATTACTATCAATATTGTTTTGAAAAAAAATAAAAATAAAATGAAAACATCTGCCTTTTTAAGGAAAATAAATCAGAAGAGCAAAAGTAGATGTGATTTCCGAAGTATTTGACCAAATCTTCTTCGTTTGGTAATACCTAATTTAGGAATACTTTGACCAAATCAATATTATTTTAGAAATAATTGACCAAATCTGTGACGTTACGTAAGACCTAATTTAGAGTCAAAACTGTCAATTATTTGTTTTCAATCTTCTTACAAACAAATAAGAATCATGTTATTTGCACAAACTAAATTGACAAGCTTAATTTACTAAGAGCTTGTTTGGCAGAGTTTTTAAGCTAATTAAAATCAATTTTTTGTCTATTATTTCTCTATTTTAACTGTCATTTTTGAATTATTCTCTTACAAATAGGACCCACTTTATCTCTAACGATAAAAAAATTAATTATCAGAATCCCTACCAAATAAGCATTAAGTATGTGTTGACAACATTTAGACCAGTTATTTCAAAAATAATTTTTCAAATCAATAGAAATCAATGGGCTAAATGTTGTCAACAGTAAATTCGTAAGCAAATCTTGTACAAATAAATTAATTCATCGAATAAACATAATACCTACAGCCTATCTAGGCCGATTAATCCTAGTAATATAAACTAAAGAAATAAGCTGTTTGCAAAATGGACTTGTATGGCTGATTTTTTATTTTTATTTTTTTTAATTCAACATCCAGTGAAAAATGGCCACGTGGATCACAGTAACATAATCTGTACAAGTTAGTCCTTAAGAATGGAAATTTTCAGAGTATATGATCAATTGTTGCATAATTTTCGTAACTCTAATTTATGAAATTGAGTTTTGCATCACACCCTAGATCATCCAAGAAATTTTATTTTGGAAAAAATGCATTTTTAAATAGTGTATTGATGAGAAATATGTGATTAAAAAATGAGAAAAAATTTTGGATTTATTTTTAATATTATTTTATTGAAAACTGTGTGATTGAAATGATGTTAAATTTCTGATTAAAAATGTATTTTTTCCAAATAATGTAAATCAAACATGGCCTTAAAGTCGCATTCTCATAGGAATCCTTTCAAAATATTTAACAAAAATTTAAATAATTTCTTCTATTATCCTTTTCACTATTATTGATAATGCAACTATAAGGCTTTCTCTAATTACAAGTTAGTCCCCAACATATTTGTCTATGTTTGCAACTATAAGCCTTAAATATTGCATGATTCTCGTTGTATCTAATTATGGAACTAGATTTTCCTTTAGAACATGCTTAAAAATACAAAATAGAAGTTCATAGCGTAATAGGTTGAGGATTGATGGGATGTAATTATTTGTATAGAAAGTTAATTTGTCTGAGCCAAAACTCAATATTATCAAAGCTTAGCTTCTGTTTGTTTCCCATTATTTGTCTATTAAAATAAAAATATAATCGTTATTCATCACATCAAACCATTATATTTGATTTTCTATCTCTTATGTGGGATTCGTAACGACTATATTTTTCATTTTTAACGGTTCAAACGGGGCCTTAATTTTAAACATTGATCCTTTAAATTAAAGAATATCTTTTAACAAGATAATGTCTTACAATGCTCTAATAAGATGTAATTTTATCTAAACAAAAAAAAAACGTTATTTGCAATCGTTCACTGCGACAATCATCCTATGTAACACACACATGATAAATAGTTGTTTGATGCATAAATCAATAAAAAACTACCACGTTGTGTTAATGTGTCAAAGAACTACTTGTCACATGTATGTAACCTAAAACAACTGTCGTAGTGAGCAACTATAAATAATATTAATCCTAAACAAAACCTAAAATGCTTTACGTGTATGCCATCTAAGACAACTACCGCAGTAATATTACCCTAAACAAAAACCTAAAAGGCTTTACGTGTATGACACTTAAGACAATTGTCGCAGTGAACAACCGCAAATAATATTTACCCTAAACAAAAACCTAAAATGCTTTCCAGCATGTCCATTCACAAGCCACTTCCAACAGGATCAGTCCATTGCAATTTCAATATTTCAAAGGGCTAATACAAAATGTTCCGATCTCCAAGAAATCATTGACAAGAAAATATAAAGAGAAATTAATAGGAAACATTAATATAAATTGCAATATCAGCCGAGAATAGGCTCCTGAGAAAAATGAGTTCAAAACTTGGAGCCAACATTTATCGCCTACACAAGGAAACACGAACAATTCTAGGAAATATCAAATATTATGTTAGAACCTTAGACATATAAGTAGAAAACATTCCTAATAAGACAAAATTAAGAACACACTAAAATGGAACCTTCCTTGAAACGGTAACAGCACATAGTGGATACTTCATTTCACAAGACAGCTTCAAAACTTCACTAAGATCAACCAAATTAACCTCGTCCTCCGCCCAATTGGAGTTGTTGGACTTTCTATGTTTAGTTTAAGTTTGAATTTGTTTATTGATCCCAATTTAATATTTTCGAGACAAAGTTATGTGCGTTTAGGAGTTGCAAGGTTGAACAAGCACTCACACTTGAGTTGAAAAAATTGGCTCTTGCAGCTTTTTCATAATTTTTTTGCAAATTTGATTGTGCCTCTAATTTAAAATGTCTGCGTCGCCACTGCACGTAGGCTATAATATTTGTATCTAGTTTCACTTTTTTGCATGGTCTAATTGTGCTAAGCATGCTGTCAATGTGTTGTACATAATACTGAATGCAATTGAACAATAGGATCAACGAAGAAAAATAATTGAGAAATGCAAGTATTAAAAGTGGGAGCTATGCTACACGAAAGATGGAAAGAAGCTTATGCCTCTGTTTGGTACCGCTAAAAAAATTGTTAAAATCTAAGTCAAAGTTATCAATTAATTTTAACTATTTCATATAGCACACAACTTTTTAATCATACATATTCCATCAACTTTTATCAAAATTTATTAAAAATCTGATTGTAATCTCTACATTGGCTATAATGCATTGTTACGAGTAATTTTGAGCACTACATTGGCTTAACCCAGCCAGCCCCAACCTAATCTAAAATCTATGGGACGTGCTAGGTCTCTGGTTATTTAGATTGTCTTGTGTTCGATCTATAGCTTGCTGGCATAGGATTACATAAAAAGGGTCGGCCGATCAAACTCGCCTAACACTACCCTTTCTACTTGATCTTCCATGTAGAAAAGATCTTATGTAAAGTAGTTGAAAACACAAAACAAAGAAAACCCTGAAAGCATCTATAATTAAACTATATCATATAGCATTCAAATTTAAAACAAAATCTCAAAATAAGCAAGCTTATAATCCCAAAGAGCTTATATTTATTGCTGGTGGAGTGGGAATAGGCATTGCACTGTTTGCCGGTTGCGTCTCCCCCCAATGATTCAACATGCCTCGCCAGTTGCAATTATGCGGAGGATCAATGCACTTGTCAATGCGTTCATCTTTTATTTCGATTCTCCAATGCCCATCAGAATAGTTTGCCTTTTGAGCCTGCCTTCTGTCCCATTCCAACTGAGCCTTTTGTTTTGATCGCAATAGACAAAACTGTTGGAGTGTTTCTGGCATGGAGTCGTGAAGTTTCCACCACTTCTTGTGGGCTATGTCGCTTGCGAATTCTTGTAGGAAATCTGTGTTCCAGTTGCAGTCGTAGTCACGAAAGCACATCCATGGCTTGTTACCTGTTGAAACGACGAATACTCAAGTTTTTAGATGAGTTGGTTCAACATGTTAGAATGATTGTGGAATCAAGTTTCGCAACTGTCTATTCTTGAAAAATTTTGCACATGCCAAACTTATAGCTAATCTCATCTGGATGACCTTACTTTCGAGACAAAATAATTGAGATGAGATTTGAATACAAACAATGTCACCATTTACATGAAATAAGGCTAGAACATTACCCAAATAATGAAGAACGTAAATAACCGGTGGTTCTGCTGTGAAAAGCCGAATTTTCTTCTGCTTTACTTCTTCATCGTCCCCAACCCAAAAATTCTTCAAGAAATTCATATACCTTGGAAATCTATGCCACCATGTGAAAACCTCATTCAGGTATCCCTGATCTCCACCATTATATGATTCAATTTCATTAATATTATCCATCAAAAACTGGAATGTGCAATTCGATGGCTCAATCACCATTACTCCAGAATTGAAAAGTGTTCCATGGTTCCCCGTTGCAGAGATTTCTGGCATCGAAAACAAGAAATCGATGTTTTTGAGAATAAGCAGATCGGAATCGATGAAGATTATTTTGTCATAATCTGTAAGTTGCCATAATCTGAACTTGCTGTAGTTCCATTCGTTGTAGGCATCTTTTTCGGCCTTAGGATTTCTGATTCTTTGTATTATTCGGATTTTCCAGCCTGCTAATTCGAGTCCACTTTTGTGGTATTCGCTGATTGTGTCATCGACAAGGATAATGAGATCCCTGGTGGATCCAGCCATGCGGATGCTCTGGGCTGCAGCTATGGCTCCACACACATAGACGTTGGCCGAGTGCAGGACGGTAGCGTAAGCCTCTCGTTGCCTGTTTCTGGTGTAATCCTGTGCTGTTATGTGCCAAACAAATCTTTATACGATTAGTGAGTATTAAGTAACACGCACTTCGTGATGTTATCAAAGAATCAAGTTTGACGTTTGGCAAAATCCCATATTTGGTATCAAGAATATTTAGTGCGCGAAACTAGATAGAACTTACCTTTGGCTCCAAGGGGAAGTGCAAGTTCACATGATCCTATTGGAAGCTGAAGCTTTTTTCTAAGCACATCCATGTTCGGTTTATATAACCACATGTTGCCAACACGAACAACTCGATCCTTGCACGTGAACAAATTTGGTATCGGTGGGCACTTTGTAATTAAAAGAAGATGAACAGGGTATCTACCTTTGCAAGAGGCAGCTAAACCAGCCACTGATATCTGCAAGTGTAGTCGAGCAATATCTTTCGACCAATTCACTTTATTACGACAAGGGAGTTTGACAGAAACAAGATCAGGGCGATGTCTTGGGACTTTAAGGTTAGATAGACGAGGGCAACTAGGAACTATGTCATCCTGTTCTTCATCAATCCATTCAGGATACAAGGAATCCCAAGTAATGTTTTTCTGGGCATAATCCAGGTGTAGAACTTCGTGATTAGCCGTGGGAATAAGCTGTTTCCATTGATGGATTTCGCTCTTATCAAAATTGAGAAGGCCTACTCGTCGAATCTTATTATCTTCAGGTAACTGCTCCAGTGCTCTTAGAATATCATGCGAATTGATGTCTAAATCTGATACGTATCGAGGATCCAACTCGCCCCATATCCACCTGTTCACAAAATGTGGCTTCAATATATAAGCTATGCATTATTGAAAAGCGTCGATCATATATTTGATGATATTGTCGTTGACTCGTCGTTCATTTGATTTACGTGTACATAGTTTATACTAATACTAATTATAAAAAAATAATTGATAACGATTTAGAAGATGAAAAATTAACTGACATGTGAATAATATTATAAATAAAAGAAATAAAAGTGAAAATTATTTATTTAATTTTTTAGATAAAATATAAAAACGAATAAATATTTATTTAATTTTTTAAATAAAATGTAAAAACTAACTTATAAGTCCATTTAATTTTTTAATTAATTATTTGGAGTTCATTTGTATATTTATTTTGAAAAATTTGGGAGGCAATTAATTAATTATTTTTTATTTTCTTTTTGTTTTGTTTTGTTTTGTTTAAAGAGGAGGATATATTCGTTATTTTGCAAGGCTTTATGGAGAAAATGGAAAAAAGGTTGTATTCCTCAAAGAAAATGTCATATAGGGGGATTTTCCGCAAAAATGAAAAGGTCGTATTCTGCAAAGAAAATGTCAATAGAGCCAAAGGTTAGGGGTGTTTTGTGTCAGTTACCCTTTCTTGAGGTCTACTTCTATTATGGTCTTTTCTATAAAAGTTCGCGAACAAGGTTTTTGAACAAAAGCACGGGGCCTCTATGTGTTCTATAAGTTCAAGGGAGTTTAAAGCCTGCAATGGAAGAATATCTGACTCGAATTCGAAGGGCCACGCACTAACACTTTAAATGGGACATTATTTATTAAGACGGAATCAAAATAGAAGACTTGTACAAGCTCAATTAAACCATATAACAGAGCTGCGGTGAGTTGACAGCCAGAATAAATTTTAGCACATCCTATGATATGAATTCTAATGGATTGAAAGGACCAGCCAAAAAGGAGTCCTATAGTCGACCCTAAATTTATCTGAGAATAAAATTTAGTTTGTTGTTGTTGATGCACAAGTGAAAAAAGTTGTTGAATGTAGAATTTACCTGGAAAAGTTGTGAAATATACTTTTCTGTTGATAAACTGGTGGAGATAAAAGAATTGTTACAAGTGTTCCAAGAACAATGGTAATCAGGACAATTTTTAGTGGGTGGATCTTGATTCTAGTACTCTTCCCTGCAATGGCAAACTGGAAAGGATTCTCAACACTTCTAAATTTGATTTTCTGCAACCTTTTCTTATATGCATCATCTCTGTTAATAGGGCATGCAGACGCATGTTAGAGTAAACAAGATGAACTGAATCCGTAATAAACAAATAAATAAGAACAGTAAGAACCAGTATTACTTGAATGTGTGTGTGTATATATCTTTGCACGTTTATGGCTTGTTGATATATCAAATTAGGTATAACTGGTCATAACTTAAGAAAAATGCCACGTGAACAGACTTATTTTGGTTATGCGCATTTTCGAGCGCGTCAGGTCTGACTTAACAAACAAGCCGTTGTATTATTCTGTCACTTCATCATGTCAATTACATAGTCTTTTGAACTATTTCCTATGTTAAAAAACCTTATTTAAAAGCTTAAGTCGTTAAAAGGGAAATGATATCTTTTTATTTAGACTCGTCTCTCTTATAAAAGTACCGCTCAAATGCAAATCATAAACTCTATTTTTTTTTAAGAGGCAGGTGAATATTCACAAATTTACGGCAGACGGGACTTGAACTGAGTTCTTTACTACATATGATATAATACCATGCGAAACCTTCGCATTCACAATCTGATGATCAAAACCTTCCAAATTTTTTATCTTTCTCGTCAACAGGCGTAGGCCTCTAGCATGATGAAGTGCCTTAAGTTCTTAGAAACCGAATATACGACATTTTTCCCAAGGAAAAAGTTCATGCGGGGCTTAAAGTACTACATAAGATTGAATGTTAAGACAATTGAGAAGGAGAATCCATGGATAAGAAACATACCCAATACAAGAATGAACTCACATTCTTTGTCTAGTATCCATGAGACTTCCGGAAAAATTTATCACTGAAATATCAGTTTGAATGACGTGATCATTTTATCTGCAGCACAATATAGAATCCAGGTCATGACATCATGGCCCACAAACTTTAGTAAACAATAATATCATAGGGTCGTTTAAAAGAAAAATAGTGCACGAAGATTGTTTCAGAAACTCGAACATGTGATTCCTTCTCGAGGGCCATTCATACGTTGGAAACGCTGTAATAGAATCTCCGAATTTACCTTTGAAAATGCCACAACAATTTCCATCCCGCAAGGATCGAGAGGTTAAGATGAAAACCAAGAGAGAGAAATTTTGTGACTGATGGAATATAGAGCAAGTAGAGAGTACAGCCTACTAATATGAACAATCATATATTGAATTCATGTTTGGTAATGTGATTATATAACGTTACAATATCAAGAAAGAAAACGAAACTAAAATCTTGTCTTTTAATGTACTATTCCATATGATCTAATACCACGTAGAAAACGTGCAGTTATCTCTTTCTTTTAAAAGAATAAGAAAATATTTCCCATTGTTAAAAGAAGATAAAAATCTTTCCTAGCTTTGGAAATTTTGTAGGTAATTCTAGGAACGTTTGATCTGTCTTAAGGTTTCTATTTAATTAGGAAAAACCCTCTTGTTTAATTCATGAAAAACTTTTATCCCCCTTGTCAGAAGAAAATTTTTGATCCCCTTTTCCGTTCGTTATGTATAGGACACATTTCGAAAGGTCATTCGCCCATCAATATTCACTTCCATCGCTGTTGTTTTAGAAGAAGTCATAAGTAAAATACGTGTAAATTTCATTTTTTGTCACTTAACATTCGACAAAATCTCAATTGGATCATTAAAACTTCAATTTATTTTCTAATTTCACCATTTTATCACCTGCTTTCTCCAAATTAATGAAGACCATTTAATCAGCAGCCATGCCACAATGAATCTTCCATGTAATTGATGCATGGTATGTCAATTACGTGAAACTGTTAAATAAAAAAAATACATTTAAATATTTAATCTAAAGACATCGCTATAATCTGTGTCTTACCATTTTCATTTTAATAGAATGATGAAATTTGAAACCAGTGACCTAATTAATATGAAGTTTATTGACCCAACTGAAATTTACGTAAAATTTAGTGGCCGCAGATGAAATTTATCGACAAAACACCTTATTATTCAAGTGGATTTGAAATATGATTTCTAAAGGAAAAAAATTGAAGCTTGAACTCAAGATGTGCTAGTTGAATACCAGTATGTCCACCACCTCAGATGGTGTGAAGGTTGGGTAGCATTATCGAGCTCCACCACCTATATTTCTCCATGATGTATGTATAATTCAAAATCTTTAATGTCGCAAAATCAACTATACCATTTAGATCATATTCTATAAGTTAGAGGTCGATCCGTAGTACAATAAAAAAGATTTACATTTTATTCTTCTTCAATACTGTCCATTGTTGTAGTGTTCACCATGCCAAATTTGTCATAAATATTTTCTTAATCAAGTAAAACAAATATCATTTTCTTCTTGCCTTTATGGCTATACAAAACATTATAAAACAATGGGTGTATTAAATGTATCGAGTTAATATAACATGTGCAATGTCTTACCAAATGGCAAAATTGTAATAATCTTTTATACATAACGAGGTAGAATATCTCAATTGTAACATTTTAAATTTTAAAATTCTACTAGGTCTTTCTGTAATCCTTTTTTTAATCAATGCTTTCAAAGTTTAAAATCACACTCGCTCGTAGGCAAACATTATTCGCTTTTGCAAAGTGGTTTTCAATTTAAACCATGATAAGCCTCATCGCAACATACATATGAAGATAATTACATACCAACTCGAGTATTCTTCAAATTATAATGTTGAGATTATTTGTGTTCTATGTTTCCTTTTCTGCTGCACTTAAATTGAACAAAATTTTCTTATGGTCAACTGTCCACTTAGTCAACTGCAAAAAACACTGTAGAATCATGCAATGCAAGCTGCTCGTATGTTTCCTAATCGCAAGGAAAGTTTTTACATTTTATATAACAACTTTAACATCTTTTAATTAAATTTCTGGCAACTTTTTGGAACAGAATATATATCCATAAAATCCTTCACTCAGATCCCCAAAAAAATATAGAAACTTTTGCAACCTACATATTTCACAGAGTAGTTTGTGCTTCAATTCATAATCGATGTTTTTAATAACGTTTTGAAGTACTCACAGTGTATTTTGCAATGCATATTTCAATCTGCTAAACCGCTAACGATGAGATCAAAATAGTGCGTTGGAAATCTAATTCATAGCCATCACCTCTTTTGGCTTATTTTTTGGCCTATATTTCAATCTTTGGAAAAGGTTCTGGGTATCATTTTGAAAAACTCAGGATTAGCTATATATGCCACCACATAGTTTGAAATGAAAAACTGTTAAGTGGTGGACTTAAATAAAATGATATTTGATGTCAGTTATTATCAAATTTATAAGTATGGCTAATTTTCTGGTTGATACGAGTTGTATATATATTGTTATTTTAATTGAATTGGTGAATTGAAAATTTGATATTATTTCGTTGAATTTGTATATTGTAGTTCTCGGCACTAATACAGAGTTAATAAATAATGATCATTTTAGTCATTTGAGGAATTGCAAAAAGCAACGTAGGGGGTGTGTCCAATGAGACTTTTGAAAACTTTTATAGACTTTTTTTTAAGTGATAATTTTGAGTGAATTGTCCAAATGGTCATTGAACTTTGCAAAAGGTTTTCAAAGGATCATTGAGCTTTAAAAATCACATAAATGGTCACTAAACTTTGGAAAATATTTTTACGGAGTCATTGAACTTTAAAAATTATCTAAATGATCACTGAACTTTACAAAATGTTTACTAGGAATCACTGAATTCGGTGACCTCGTGGAAACCTTTTGTAAAGTTCGATGATCTCGTGGAAACCTTTTACAAAGTTCGGTGATCATTTGGGTGATTTTTAAAGTACAGTGATCTCGTAGAAATCTTTTATAAAGATCAGTGATTATTTAGGTGATTTTTAAAGTTTAGTGACCCACTGCAAACTTTCTACAACTTTCAGTGACCATTGGGCAATTCACTCGATAATTTTTGTAATTTTTTTGGACTTTTCTATAGATTTGTATGGAATCAATGGAAGTCATTCGTAGACTTCTGTAGACTTTCATTCTAAAACTTTTATAAACTTTTGTAGAATTCAAAAGATTTTGAAAATTTTCATTTAAAATGAAATTCACGTTATTCTAATGCAACAGTGTGAAGTTCTCACTTCTCACATCGTATGTGCGCTGTGGTTCATTGGTTTCTACATTCTCTTTCCTCTCTTTACGTAATAAAAAATATTTTTAAAATAACAAAAAATTGAGTAACCTCAATTAAATAAGTAGTAATCAAAATAACATACGCGCGCTCACACATATATAGAAAATCAATATATAAGTTTAATTATAAATTAGTACTTTTTTATATAAAAATCTTATAATTTAACTATATAGATATTTTTCATAACAAATTGTTAAATTTTTTTTATAAGCATCTTTAATTACAATTTATTTTCATAGAAAATAAAAATAAAAAATAAAATAGAAAAAAGAAAAATAGAAACAAAAATAACCCGTAGAAAAAAATAATATTTTAATCATGACTCTAATGTCCATAGAAGGGAAAAAGGAAATAGAAATATTGAAAGAGATAAAAAATACATAATAATATATATTTTTTATTTGTGAAAGTTTTCCAAAATCTTAGAATGAATGAGAGACAAATTTTAATATTTTACTTTTCTACTGTCTCCTTAAAAGTTAGCATGTTAGAGACTTTTATAAAAAAATTTATAAGTCATTGACAATTTACATACTCCAAACTTTTTAAAAAATTTTAATTGACTATGCCGCGATTTTAGAGGGTGTCAATTAGACTAGTCGGTTTGGGTCGCTCGTGTTAGACTCGAAAAAAGCTTTAGTCGGCCAGGCTCGAGGCTCTAGTCAAGCCCCATTTTGGAGCACTGGTTCGAACCCGAGCTAGAGCCATAGCCAGAGCCAGCCCATGTGGCTCGACGAACCACACTGGCAGCTCGTGTCACGGCCAATTTTTGATTAGTGACGAGCAGATTCTTAAAAAAATTATTGCAGCAATGTAGCTGCATGTACTATTGCTTGCTTGCAGGTTGCTTGTGTATATATTTACAAAAATTTGAGCGGGCCCAACTCGGCTCAATAAGGCCTGAGCCTAGATTTTTTGTTCGAGGAAAAGCTTGAGCCTAAAAAAATTGAACCATTTTTACTCGAGTCGAGCCTGGAACCTCAAGTTTCAGCTCGTGAGCCAGCTTGATTCGGCTCATTGACATCCCACGTGATTTTTAAAGATTCTTTAAAAGTCTATAAGTTTTCATTGAATATACCAATACTTTTAGAAAGTCTCAAAATGTTCATATTAAATACTTTTAAACTTTTTAAATTTCAAACAGACTTTAAAAGTCCCAATTAAGTACACCCCATACATTAGTTTTTTAAGGTACTAGTATTTCATGTTTTTGATACTTTTGTAATATTTTTGATTTCGCTTTTTTAGTCTTTTAAGGTAATGTATTGCATTAATTACGCAAATTTAAAGGTAAGTTTCACCATGCCCTCATTTTCATCATCCTACCTTTTTTTTTAAATTGATTTTTGACATCTTATATTAAGTTTTTTTACTTTTTACGGTTCCTTGTATTGTCAAAGTCATCTTTTAAAGAACTTGCAAGCCCCTGTCTAATTAATCCTGGGTCTGCCCTATTAAGTCACTATTACTTTTTTAGTTTTCTATTTTGTTTTAAATTTTTCTCAACAATATGTTTCTGCTTTCTATCATTATTTCAAGGTCTAATTAATCTTGGGTCCACCCACTCCAAAATTTGATTTATTGCATGATTTTGAAGTTGTGCGATTCCTAGGGGGTTCTATGCATTTATTTGAATGATTGGATTTATTTATGGATGACTGAATGTATATATGGTTGATGAATGAAATAATAATCAATTTTTTTCCATCATAATGAGGCACAAGGGAAACAAGATTGTTGGACATTGTTTTTTAAATTGATTTTTTCAAAGCCCTATTACCAGTTTGAAGGCAAGATAATTTGTAAGACATGTAATCTAAAATTAACTTCTAATTTTGCATTATAAAATACTGCAACATGCGAAATAGAATTCACAATGGCATGCCATGTGGCTATAAGGAGAACATTCCATCAAGTTGAATTCATATGAAAAAACACCATGGATGCATCAACAATTAAAATGACAGAGACCAAAACGAACTAAAGAGCACATTTGGAACATCACATTCAATAGTACTATACGATAAGATTTTAATTTCTTTTCTTCCTCAATAGTGGCAAACACTATTTATTCCACCAAACCAAACCTGCTGGGAACTTAGCAAAGTAGGATTTCCTCTTAGGTTTATCAAATATCCCAGATCCATAAGTCTGATATGTCATCTCAATCAAGAGAGGGAACTGCAAGATGGAGAAAAGAACTATCGGAATCGTTGAAAGGATGATGATCGGAATGGTAACCCAAGACAACTTCTCATGTAGAATCAGATACAATGCAGAACCAAAGGATGCCATCATCGTAACGATCGAAAAGAACAAACATGTCAATCCAAATATTAATTTCGTCGGTAAAGACTTGAGAAAATCTTCTTCTGCATAACGAGCCGTAAGAATTCCTAAGAACATCAACAGCGACGTACTGGAACTGAACATTGACAAGGCATTTGAAATCATGAAAATCAAGAATGGAGTTCTTTGAGTTTCCAGCATTGTTGGCAATCCTGAGTTTTCTTTATTACCACCTGGTACTGTGAAAGCTGTTGTGAACATTACAGCAGCAATTAGAGTGCCTACTATCATGCTTGATCCTGCTGTGCTTTTCACCCAGTTCTCTGCATCTTTGGTTAATTTCTTGTGTTCATCAGTGAATAACATTTCGGGTGTTTTGTTGATCGCATTTTTTTCCTCTTTGAGTTTGGATTGTACTATGCTCTCGACTTCCTGTTTATTGGAAGAAACAACTTAAGATGAGGATTTAAAACTTTAGATAAAATAGATTGACGTACCATTAGAGTAGATAAAATGTCGTGAATTCAAGAACATTTGTGAGTAGGGAAGAGAAAAATTACAACATATTATATGTCACTTTGGACTAATTTTTTTGGGATGAAATCACGTGCACAATTTGAACTCCATATCGAATCACCTCATATAAAGCTTAAACTTTTGGAAACAAGACAAACTTATATATGTGAATTAAGTGTTCAATAACTATCACCTATTTATAAAAATTGTACGTGTTGTAGAGAGGGAGCATGTTGAAGATAAAATTCAAATAAATAAGTATACGATATCTCTCAACAGCTTGAACTTTTAGATATTATGACTTGAATAACAACCACAACAGTAACATGCATGCTCACATCCACACACATACATTAACATTACCTTATACCATTGCAGTTCCCTTTGCATTTGTAGGGCTGCTCTAGATACCCTCTGAAGTTGAGGAGGAGGAGATAATTTTGCAGCAAGATGTAAATAATTGTTCTTAAACATATCATGCCTCCTTGCCATTATACTCTTCTTTGTTCCTAAAGTAAATATAAGGCTAAAAATCTTCTCTTGACGCAAAACAATTGCATGTGAAAAAATTGTTTTCCCTTTTTTATCTTTTCTCCATATAATTTCGGGTTTATATTTAATCATTTCTTCTATAAATTCAGAAATTCCATGCTTTATGGCATCATATATTATTGTATCCATGTCCATTTTTTCAAGATCTAATTTGCTCAGATGTCGCACTTCTTTAACCACGTGACTTAGGAATTTCACAACTTCGACATGGACTAACTTCCTCTGGTGTATGTAATTGATCTCTGGAACTGAAAAATTAAGAAAACTAATGTTAAATAGCCAATCATGTGTTATTTATTTTCAATTCATGTGTAACGGAAATTATATATTTATAGAGGAAGATGATACATACCAAGAAATTGCAATATCCCCCAACCGGATTTGCGCACCAACTCTAGAGCTGTACAACAGGATTTTACTTAGAGTGTCAAAATGTACTTGGTTATCAAAGCCTAGGCCCACATAACACATGAAAGCCAGCCAGACCCATCACAGGCCATGTTGTGGTCAGCCCACATCTACAGTTGGCCAGGCTCAACTGTGACGGATCATGGGTCCATGTGTTCAAACTAAATTTAGAAAAAGACTTAGGCATGGGATGAACTGGCCGAGCCGAGCCAGGGATAGTCAATGAGTCATCATGGCCTGATTTATGCCTCTAAATTAAATTTAGGAAAGGGAGGAATGTGGTGGTATTTGACATACCTCGAGTAGTCATAGAAATCCTTCCCATCAGATCTTCGTCGCTTGATTCATCAATTTGAATGATGTGATGATCACTAGTACCTGATGTTTGCATTTCTACATGCTCGTTGTCCCAAGGTGTGTGTACACTTACACCTTGTGTAAAAAGTTCAGATTACTTTTTCAAAATGATTAACGTTCAACATTTGCATTTAAAGCATGTTTATAAATTGCACTAGATAGTATGAAAAAGAAACCAATATTTATCTAAATGTGCCCTTGAGGTAAAATTGTTTGTGAATGAAATTAATAGGAGAGCATTTATGTACTTACAATGGTAGATCCATCTTTCCCAAAATGAAAGCTTAGTCCCACTAAGAAATGCGGAAGGCTTGTGAGCCAATATTTTGAGTGTGTAATTACCACCATGATCTCGGGTAGCACCCAACTTTGGATACCTTTTCAATAGCATAGAAGTAACATCTACAATAAGCAAAAAAGCATTAATTAGATATCCATATCATAGGGATTAAGCCCTAATCTCAATTTCTACTAAAACTTTTGGTAAACCGAAATAAAAAAACCATCTAGCAAATTTATAGATCAATTTATAATGAGAAATAGTAGTGAATTCCACAAAAAATTGTGGATAATAATGTGTGGTAATTATGAATTCGTATTTGAAATTATGTTAGATTCTGACTGAATTTAAAACCAGTTTATAAATTGCATTCAAACAGTGATTTCTAGTACTTCACACTCAACGTGAATACTCTGTCTTCATTACTGTGGAAAAAAATGGCCACCTAAAATATGTAGTATATATGCAAAAATATTAGGTTTATTTGCATTTGAGGGAATTATTCAAAAGTGTGATTGGACTCCACTCATTATCCATTCACATACCATAAATTTCAGCAGTAATAAGGGAATTGAGTAGTGTGACTCCATTTTCACCCTTTTCAGGACTGAGCTCATCTTTTGGCGTCACTTTATATAAATAACGAACCATTTCCTTTTTTCCATACAATGCAGCCACAATCACAGGAAGATGCCCATCTTCATGATCTGCAGTTTCTATTGTAACTAATTTTTTGTTCTTACATACCATTGCCTTGGCCAGTTTCTTTGCACCACAGATCGCAGCAAGAGATAAGGCCGTAGCTCCGTATTCATTTTTCTGTTCTAAGTCAGCTGCATCCATCGTGATTACAAGTTTTTCTGCAATTTCAATGTGTCCAGACAAAATTGCAATGTGCAGAGCTGTATCTTTGTGTGATGAAACTATTTCCCTAATCGCATCTTGATTCTGCCGAAGGATTTCTTCTATAGAATGCCACTTACCTTCTTCAATTGCCTTGTATAAGTGCTCGTAAGCAAGGTGCTTTCTCGACCCTGCAAACAATGTTGTCGACCTGTATGTGAGGGGCTTGTGTCGAATACAAAGTTCATTAAATAAAAGGGAAAATTGGTGCCACCACATTGTTCTTGTGGAAGAATATCTAAGAGTTAAATTTTATAGATAGTTACTGAAGTTTACATGACAATTTAACAAAGATTTGAACAATTTTCGTCTTTGAGAACTGATTGTGCAACTGTAATAAATGGTTGATGACTAACTTACTCATTTTTAAATAAATGAGAACAAACAATGCAATTTCATGTTTCTTATAACATGATAAGTTTTTAGACAAACTAGTTCATTACAAGTATTGAAATAGTACCATTATCTTCGACATGACTCTCTTCATCGTGATCTGAGCTTGGTGCTGGTTGTCGAACCTGAGCCCAATCCCTCTCGGTCAAATGAGTCCATACATAGTGAGCAGAAATGTGGTCTTTAAACTTAGAGTATATTGCTGATCCACATGAAAGTTGAATTGCATGCAGAGCCAAAGCATTCTTTTTCTTCCATTTTTCACGCTCATGTTTATTTGTCTTATCTGGTTTACTTTCCTTAGAGACAACATCCCAAAGCCCATTCCCAATGAAATAATTTTTCAAGCAATTTTTCCAAGTTTCAAAACTATCCTCAGTTAGCTCCTCTGACACAATAGCCACACCTGCTAGATTAAGCTTTATGTTATCTGTTCGCCAATCAAAAATGATAGTTCAGTGACAAACTTAAAGCAAAAGAAAAGAAAGTTTGATGACTAAATGAAACAATGCTATAAGTTGTTGAGTGGCAAGCAGTTTTTCAAACTGGTCAAGAAAAGTTGCTGTTCTTGGCACTGCGAATGGACCATAAAAAGTACTATCTTCTTTGTTGCTTCGCAAGTTTTATTCGAAGCATAGTTGAACTAGCAATTGAATAATAGAGCTCAAGTTGAAAAAGGAAACTTGAGACAACCACCACAAATGAACAAAAATAATAATAATAATAATAAAAAAATAAAATAACACAAAGTAAGTTGAAACATCTTACTTGACTCTAATTCTGTCATTTTCTCTCACGACGAAGAACAATTGTAAACATGCTATTATCATCGAGAAAGGCAAGCAGTGTTTATACATGCACTCTATAGTATTGCCCTATGCTCAAGTAAGGTACACTATTATTATTATTATATATATATTTTTACTTTTACTTTCTATCTTCTCTCCTTTTGTCTCCTTCTTTGCTGTCCACAGACCTGGTGCCTTCCTTAGCAATTATTCTCAACTTCTTGGATCCAACAAGGCAACAATGTGCTGCACATTGTGCAGAAAAACAATATTTACCCAAAAAATTAGAAAAAAAAGTTCCTAATTGAAATGTTTTCAAATTTCCCCTTTTTTTTTTCTTTTTAATTAAATTAACCATGACAAATTAAAAGTATTTATTTACTGAAAAATAAAAATAATATACAAATTTAGGAGGAAAACATGTAACTTAACTTTGGACTAATTAAATTTCTGATGGGTAAAATCTCAAATTCTTTAGATATGCAGATAATAGTCAAAGTATAAGAGATTATGCTACCCCTCTTAATAAGTTTTGTAGTTGTGAGTGAAATAAGAAAATTTATACAATAGCCTGGAAAGTTCATGTAATTTGCTCTAAATAAAATGTTCTTTTTACAATTTTATTTAGAGAAAATTATATAAATTAGTCATCTCTCAGATGTTTATATGGCCCAGTCCACTGCAGCAGCCATCTAGCTCAAATTTCACAAAATAATAGTGATTTGGACCGGTTTAAAAAGATTCAACCCTCATTAATTTAAAAACTTAATTTTTTCCATAACTCATTTTTACTATATATTCTTTCAATAAAATAACTTTACATGTAAATATAAAATTTTTCCTATTCTCTAACTGCACAATCTCCAAAAAATTATTATTATAAAATTTATTTTTTCACAAAGAGCTTCAGCCCCTGTTGGCAGGACAGAATTGGAGCAAGGTAGGCCCACTTCTTTAAATGAACTTAGGCACTTCGCATTACAGGAAAACATGGAATTAAAATTATATTATCATTAATCAAGTTTTAACTAATTTTATTCAAAGATCAGGTGTTAATTATATTATCAAATAAGGTAGGATTCGTAATTAACCCGGATTTGCAAGTTGATTAGCTGATTTCAAAATCTTCAAAACGTAGATCTCTCTCACATGCATACATTCACACTGTCATTGATGCACTGGTATAGTGTTTTTGGGGCTTTTTTATTCTGCTGAAATTCGAAAGGGAATGAATGTGCTAAGATGAGATTGGGAAAGGTAGCTTCTGCAAAGGATAAAACCACCAAATTCCTGTTTCATCTTCTTCGTAGATCTGCATTGGGCTTCCTTTTCTTCGTCTAGGCTTTCTCTTCTTCGTATATATTCTCATTTCTCATTGTAGAGGTGGTGACGATGGTTGTGATTGAGGATGTCATGGTTGTGATGCAGGTTGTGGCGCTGTGGTGGTAGAAAGAAATTTAGTGCAGAAAATAGGCATTTGTGAATTATTTGGTGGTGGTGGTTAATGCGGCATTTGAGGTGTAGTTGGTGATGTTGGGTTGGAGATGGTGGAGGATTTGATGTAGAGATGGTGATGATGATGGTAGTTTTGATTGAGGTGGTACTGGTTTTGAAGTGTTAGGGTTGATGCGGGTGGTGGTGGGAATGGGAGCAGGAGAGGGATGGATAGGTTTGAGAAAGAGTTGTTGTAGCCAGATAATTGTGATCAATAAAAAGAATAAATTGTGGTTAATAAATAACATTTGACCTAAAAATATATGACCTGTGACTAAATTTGTAATTGTCACAATTTATATTTTTTGTGATCGAGAAATGAGTTTTCACCAATTAATTTGATAATTTGTGATCGTGAAATATGTTGTGACCTATAAAATTTGCGATTTGTAATTGAGAAATAAGTTGTAATTAATTTGATAAATTGTAATCGAGAATTAACTTACGACCAATTTGTGATCGTGAATAAGTTGTGACTTATAAAATTTGTTATTGTGAGCGATAAATTTGAGAAATTGTGATCGATAAATAACATATCACAACTAGACATATATCTAATTACATCTTCTAGGTCACTGGTTACAAGTTACACGTCATTGGTCACAAGTATCAAGTCACATTAGAATTGATAAAAGGTCACAATAAGACATATTTGGTCACAAATCCCAGGTCACATTATACACTGATAACAACTCACAACTAAACATATAACTGATTACAACTTCCAGGTCACTGGTCACATGTCATTGGTAACAGATTACAACTAGATAGGTATTTAGTTACAGCTATAAGGTAACAGGTTATAGATCAAAATGCCATATATCACAGGTCACATTATACATTGATAACATGTAACGACAAGATATATTTGATTATTGTTCCTAGGTTACATGTCAAACTAAAAAAAAAATATTTTCAAAGAATTTATACAGAAAAAATTGATTACAGAGAATCTTGTCTTTGTAATTACACAAAATTTAGGAAATTCTACTCAATATCCATTTAAAAATACCCCTAATTCGAAATTAAAAGAAAATAAAAAATTGCACTTTCAAACAACAATCAAGTTTCAAAACAGATTTTAACCCTTTAAACAATTAAAATAAAATATAAAGAATAATACTAAATCCTTTACATTTCTCCCTCATCCGTCTCCTTCTCCTTCTCCAACCTCAATTCCCCCCATTCAATTGAATGACCAATACAAAATAATTGTTGCAAACCAAGTTAATAACCAATTCTCGTTTTATACCTCCAACAAAAAAGTTCTCACACTACTCAAAAACAATAGACTCTGCAGACACTATCACTTTTTTTTATCATTTCATGCACATATAGTAGACAGGCTCTGAGCATGAGACAATAATTGCTTTGTTGTTGAACAATCTGGTGACTTATCTGTATGATTTAGATGTTCGACGGGGAATCCTTCATTGCAAAACAATGGCGTATTTCAAGGATGAAAACAATTTCTTATCCGGTACCACTATTTCCATCAACACTTTTTATATATGCATCCACTTTTAAAAATTAAATTTTATTATATTTTAAAATCATATATAAATTTACTTAAATAGATATAAACAAAATTAAATAAAACTACATAATTCTAAATTGATCCAGATCCACCAGTTTTTATTTTCATTTATCCTTAACTAGAATCCTAATAGAAAGAGAAAAAATTGACTCGACTTGTTCCGAATCACCCTAGTGGACCAAAAGCGTGACGTGCGCCGACGATAAATGCTGACTACATGTCAAATCTATCACCAAAGCTAACATAATGCGATGGGCCCAAATTATTTACTTTGTGCTTCATCAAAATGAGTTATAACACTCAACATGTCGTGTGGCTCTCATTCGAAATCATTAGGCTCTTCCAGTTAAAAAGAATCAATTTTCACCTGTAGGAAAATTACAGAAAAATTTATAAGTTGATAGCTTGGTGAGTGGAGAAGTTCGAAAATAATTATACTTCTTCATTTTTACATTTTTATCGAAAATCGAGTTCATATCATTGATAACTCGTAAGATAACATCATATAATTATAGCCAAGACATGAGACATTCACATAACGTGGTAAAATATCATTTCAAGTCATGATATAATCATAAGATGGTAATCATGCTATAATCTCATCACATCAGATGTATTGAAAAATTCACCAAAAATGTACCATTTGACTAAAATCTGTAATCCGCCCCTCGGGCTAAAAACTTTCGCCACTGGCCTTTGGCCTCTCTGTGAATGAAAGCGGGTCTCAAAACCTCTGATAATCAATTTTAGAACACAGTCAAATCCCCTCAGTGAACTATATATACACAATCACAACCCCTTCATCCCCAGTCAACCCCTCAGTGTAGTATAAAACACGACCAAGACCCCTCTGTGAACTAGAAGAAGTACATAATCACGGGTACTTTTCTGGTCGATCTCAATATCATGTCTCACATACCAAACAAATCTCAATATCACATGTCTCATATACCAAGTCACAAGTATACAATAAATAATCCTTAAAATTCCACATGTATCATAATAAAAGAGATTTCCATAATAATCATGTAATTCGAACACATAATTGCACATACTTTAACAATATACTTAATTTATATATATTTTAAAAGTATATATATTTTTTCACTCACAAAGCTATGTACACCAATATCAACTCGATTGGTAAGCTGTCCCGATATCTGTATCGCCATCTAAAATATGATAAAATTTTTAAATCAACAATTAACTATTTTAAGTAATCTTAATAATTAAATAGGCGATACCCAAACTTAATCATTTCATGTTTAAGGGATTTCTAAAACCTCTTTAATCACTAAAACTAGTTTTTCTTTCATTTTACTCAATTTCATAGTTTATTATATTTAATCCCTTTAATAAATTGAATTTAATCTAACAATTTAAGAACTATAAAATTAAACATAACTTGACAATAAGTAACTTTTTACTTACCTTTAACTTCGAAGAATTTAAGCCTAATAGTAGAAGAACTTATTTTCTAACACGTTAGCGAGTTTTCCATTTTTTTTTCTTTTTCTCCTTCTTTTTTTCCCCTTCTTCCTTCTCTTTCTTTCTCCCTGTTCCCATTTCTCTCTGTGTGTTTTTGTATATGTAGGCAAATGGATTTGTTTGGCAATGGATTGATATAAAATAAATGCACCGCCTCACCTTTTTTGTTTGCCTTTTTTTTTTTTAATACTTCTGACTTTTCTTTTAATTAAACTAATGTTTTGTTTTTTTGACTTTTCTTTTAATTAAACTAATGTATTACAAAACTCACCCAAAGAATTTTGTCCTCGAAATTCAATTAATTAAGTACGAAAAAGTCGTGGATATTGAGAAAGCATCTGCTCTTCCCTCTCCCATGTCGCCTCTTCTACAACATGATTTCTACAATGAACTTTTAGTCCCAAAATTTAATCTTTCCTATCATACTTTTAATAACTTCCTAAGCCAATTTATGATATTCTCATCTTTCATTTTTTCTTTTTTTTCCAAGACCTTAGGAAAACTCAATTATTTTTTCAAGTTGAAATTCAAGATACTACTTTTTATGTTCTCCAAATCTTCACCTTACGTTCTAATTTAAACTATTCCCTAATCACATTCTTTTTCTATAACAATGGTTACATATTAAGATCGAACAACATTCTTTCACCCATTTCATCATACGTCCTTGGAATATTTCAATATTATATATAACATCAATTATCGTCACTTGTGTCTAGTTTTTATATGTCAATTTCATGAAAATAAATAGTTATCCAATTCTCCTTTAATTAACCAACCATAATTGATAGCCTCTCTTTTGAACTTATCTTCAAAGTGTTTGACGTTCTACTCTTTTGAACTTGTCTTTATAGTGTCTAGCATTCTATCAAAAGAAGATGCACAATGTAATTTAATTATATAAGTTCTTACAACTAACCAAAGATAAATACTCCAATTCCACCATGTAATTAACAATATTATCTATATATAATTTATAAGTCTATCCTATGAACTGACTATATCATTTAAAAAGAATCTTGTAACCTTAATCAATACATCCACAATAATTTAAATACTATTTTGCCTCCATTCCGCGTATTTGGAATCCCCAAACAAAAATATTTGAGGGTAACTGCCTCCATTTTAAATTAACAATATCTCCAAAAATTCAATTGTTCATAATTTTGTAAAATTCTAGTTATCCTCAACAAAACAATTGAGATAGCTCAATATGGTGTTCTTTTCCTTTAATTCTATATCACCCAATGATAATATATACACAATTTCCATTTCCAATATTTCGAATAAAATATACCTTAAAGTCTTATGATTGATAACTATTGATATTTCTCTCAATGTGATGACAAAATCCCAATATAACCAACTTCAAATCATGTTTTAATCATGCATCTTTAACAATCTACAGTATCATCTATAATTTATAAGTTTACTTCAGAATACTTTCTAAACCTTAACATAAACATTATTGATATCATCTTTAAATATAAGAGCAAATATTTCCTCATAATTTCCTAATAGCAAAACTTTTGACATTTCTATACCCATACAAATTTTGTTCTTTCTTTCTATAAAAAGACAATAATAACATTTGATCTATGAAAATCTATTTTCTTATTCCATAAATAGGTCGTTGATCTATCATTAATGCATCATCCTTCTTGTATATCACATAAGGACCTTTAATTAAGATAATATAACCTAAAGATACTATTTGAGAATGAGTAAAATCTATATTTGATGATCATCTTAAACTTTAGACAAAGCCAACATGTCCTACTTATATTCCTTAACAAATATATTTTGATAAAAATGGAATACTTTGTTCATAATCCATACAATTGAAAATAGCCCAAAAATTACATCACTAAAATTTCAATAAATTCAACTTAACTTCAAAATTTAACTGAGTGCTTCTCAATTGTATGGAATATAACACAATAATCCAATGAATGGCCTTAACAAAATTAATTAACTTGATAACCCAAATTTATCATCACATTATTTTGCTATAGGACAACCATTATATTCATTTACATGCTATTCACCATATCATGTTATGATCATGTAACCTTGGCGTTTATCATCATATCGGATGACCTAAAACATTTAATTATATCAATTTTCCTTAATATCATAAGATGATAACCTTCATATTTATCAACTGAACATTTCACACATCAATATACCGCATGTTAATTTCCCAATCTAAACAAATTTTGATTCTACCATTCTCTATTTTTTTTTCCACATAAACATACCTAAATGCACATATCCATTTAATTCTATTTTTAAAGCAACAAATCACCCCATAATAGGTAATCATTATGAAATTCATTCCTATTATTCTCACATTCCTTGTAATCAAACCACTCATAAATAATCGAAATAATTGGAATTACCATTAATTTCCTCAATGCCTAAAATACACCATAACACATTGTCATCTATTAATCAACAAATCATCATTTTGTCTTCCACAATTTCTTATCATATAGCATAAATATACACCATTATGATTTCTATTATCATCCCATATAAGTGGTCACAAATCACCACAAAATTTTGATAACACCAAAGATCATTTGGCTTCAAAAATAATTAAAATTCCACGCTAGTTGTAAAATTTATAATTTCGAATTCCCCACAAAATCATCAAAATCTATTCAAATCTTAATAGATTACATATACACATAGTTTCAACCCAACAACTAATAACATTTCCAACCATCGGATCATTACAAGTATCATAGTTACATACTAGTCTTTTCTGGATCTGTTAAAAATATCTTTCTATCATTTTTGGTTCCATACATTTGAGTTAGAGAGCATGTGATTTTTGCCACCACGACATGCAATCACATCCACTGAACATGCATGAACCATAAAAATTTTCAAAACCATGCTCTGATACCACTTTGACACGACCCGTCCCAAATCACCCTAGTGGACCCGAAACGTGACATGCGCCGATGATAGATGCTGACTAGATGTCAAATCTATCACCAAGGCTGACTATGAGTTATTTCAAAAAATGCAACAAAATCAAATGTTTATGTAAAACATAATGTGATGGGTCCAAATTATTTACATTGTGCTTCATCAAAATGAGTTATAACACTCAACATGTCATACGGCTCTCATTCCGAAATCATTAGGCTCTTCAAGCTAAAAAGAATCAATTTCCACATGTAGGAAAATTATGGGAAAATATATGAGTTGATAGCTCAGTGAGTGGAGAAGTTCAAAAATAATTATACTTTTTCATTTTTACATTTTTATCGAAAATCGAGTTCATAACATTAATAACTCGCAAGATAACATCATATAATTATAGCCAAAACATGAGACATTCACATAACATGGTAAAATATCATCTCAAGTCATGATATAAATACAAGCTGGTAATCATGCTATAATCTCACCATATCAGATGTACTGGAAAATTCACCAAAAATATACCCTCTGACTAAAATCTGTAATCCGCCCTTCGGGTTAAGAACTTTCGCCACGGGTCTTTGGCCCCTTCGTGAACGAAAGCGGGTCTCAAGACCTCTGATAATCAATTCTTGAACACGGCTAAGGCCCCTCAATGAACTATATATACACGGTCACGACCCCTTCATCCCCAGTTGACCCCTCAGTGTAGTATAGAACACGGCCAAGGCCCCTCTGTGAACTAAAAGAAGTACATAATCACGGGTACTTTTCTGGTCAATCTCAATATCACGTCTCACATACCAAACAAATCTCAATATCACATGTCTCATATACCAAGTCACAAATGTACAATAAATAATCATTGAAATTCCACATGTATCATAATAAAAGATATTTCCATAATAATCATGTAATTCGAACACATAATTGCACATACTTTAACAATATACTTAACTTATACATACTTTAAAAATATATATATTTTTCCACTCACAGAGCTATGTACACCAATATCAACTCGATTGGTAAGCTGTCCCGATATCTATATCGCCATCTGAAATATGATAAAATTTTTAAATCAACAATTAACTATTTTAAGTAATCTCAATAATTAAATAGACGATACCAAAACTTAATCATTTCATGTTTAAGGGATTTCTAAAACCTCTTTAATCACTAAAACTAGTTTTTCTTTCATTTTACTCAATTTCATAGTTTATTATATTTAACCCCTTTAATAAAATTTAATTTAATCTAACAATTTAACAACTCTAAAATTAAACATAACTTGACAATAAGTAACTTTTTACTTACCTTTAATTTCGAAGAATTTAATCCTAATAGTAGAAAAACTTATTTTCTAACACGTTAGCAAGTTTTCCTTTTTTTTCCCCCTTCTTCATTCTCTTTCTTTCTCCTTGTTTCCGTTTCTCTCTGCATCTCCCCCCCCCCCCCCCCTCTTCACTCTCTTTCTTTCTCCCTGTTTCCATTTCTCTCTGCATGTTTTTGTATGTGTAGGCAAATGGATTTGTTTGGCAATGGATTGATATAAAATAAATGCACCGCCTCACCTTTTTTTTTTTAATACTTTTGACTTTTCTTTTAATTAAACTAATGTATTACAGGAATCATATCAGATTTCGTTTGCATTCAAATGAAATCTGATGCAGTTTCATCATTTAATCAAGAAAGAAGAATAATTGTAGCCAACAAATTTAGTAAAATTCTGCTTGCTTAAATTGAACTTTATTCTTCTTTGTTTCTTTATCTTTTGTTGTTTGAAATATTCTAATACTCAAAACTTCAATAAACAAAGAATTTATTTCATGTTAATTTAATGTTCAATCAATTCAGATTTGTTCTTATTTAATTCATTTGGTTTAAGAGTTTATCATGTTAGGGATTGGGCGAATCTATAGTGTTAGGGATATATTTAAAGTGGGATGAATACATACAATTCATATGGATATATATTATTTAAATGAATGAATTTAATAAGGATAAGATTGGAATATGACATGGATGTAAATAGTATTTTTGTAAGTTTTTAAAATTTTATTAGGGATGAATTTAGAGTGGGATGTACTTATAAAAAATGTGGATGAAAATAGGAAAACTCTTTCTTATCTCTAATCCCATAATAATACAACCACTACGTGGGCACTTTCCTTCCCAACGATGACCAGATCTGGCTCGCCACTGTCGCTTCGCTTCAAATAATAATGGACCTGTCGCTTTACGTTCTCACTGAAAACAACCACCTCCTCCCACCCTATATACAAGGCCAGGGCTGTTGAACTTACCATTGCCTCCATTAAGTAAATTAAAATTATTTACACCGAAATTAATAAGACTAAATTATACACAAAATTAATAGAATGAAGTGAGGAAGAAATTAAGAGAGGTTAGATGAATTGGGAGATAATTTCGAATGAGATTTCCGTCCAGTTGAACGGAGAGATGGAATTTGATTGTAAAATATACCTATTTCAGTTTCCCTTAATTAATTTGTGATAAATTTAATTAAAATATTATTTATGACCTGAATTTTGAAAAGTAGTCCTTAAGTTTTTGATATTGGAAGTGGATATTTTTCCCTCGGGATTATAATGTTGATTTAATTGCCTAATCATGCTAGGCCAAGTGCTAAGCATCAAATTATGGACCAATTTCACATTTTCTTATCCTACAAATACTGAAATAAAGAAGTAAGAATGATAAATCATCAAGGGAAAATTGCAGCTGTGCTTCCAAACCTTTTAAATTTCATTTCTTGCAACCATGGTCCTAAACCATTCAAGTTCGTGTGGCCGAAGTCCAAATGGATGGAAACCGTCCACTTCTTTCATAGTATTCAATCACGCCCCAAATATCTCCGCTTATCTCAAATGCTAAATTTATATTATTTCTATCATGATCTCATGTCATGTATACCATATATATTTGAAAATTTATCTTTTCATTCTTTCTGCTCAATTCGCTACTTGTGGCTAAATAGTTGTTCTAGATTATCAATTGTTTCAAGCATTTGCATTTCCCCATTGAAAACGAACTTTAGAAAATAAAACCCATTCAAAATCCAATTCCCTTTTGTTCTGACGAATATAATTTAATGATCGAAATTTAGGGTGTATGGGGGAGGGCGAGGGTAGAAGAAGATGGGGTAGTCAACTTAAGAAAAGCCAAAATTCCAATAACGAAGAAGAGAAAAATAGAGATTTCTATTGCTAGAGATAGAACCAATGAAGCAGAGGATTTGAAAACGAATTTTTGGAATTCAGGAGTGACGAGTGATATTAATTCTTTAGGGAAAGATGAGGACTTGGTGAGTAGTAATGGAATTGATGTTGAATTGGAGGAATTAGAGAGGTAGCAAAATGGGTATTAAGATTTGGGGTTCTATTTTAAAAAGTCAACATTATTAATAGAAGTAATCTAATCTTTTATAGCTTAATCTATATTTTCATCTTTATTTGATGTGAGATTTTATTTTTTAACTTGCCTCCGCAAGATGTGGCTTGTTTGAGTAGATCGATTCTGAAATTCGTATGCTCATTTTTTAGTTTTAATTGGGCTGAATTGCTTATTAGAGTTTAATGAGCTCCGATACCGTATTAAAATTTGATGTTCAATCTAAAAATGTCAACCTCATTAAGAAGAGTAGTTTAATCTTTTATAAGTTGGTCTATATTTTGATCTTTATTTGATGTGAAATTTTATTCATTAACAATAGGGAGGCGATTTTGGTGGTGAAAAGCGGGAAGCAAATGTTGAGAAGACTGAATGTCATACGTACCTGATTTGACAATTTTTAAACTATGTATCGGTTACACGTCCAATGGATTCCAATGGATTGTAAAGAATGAAATTTAATGACAATATTATGAAGTAAACAAGATCACACCCCAAATAACAAGATTTAGTTGTAAAGAGGAACAAGAAGGATTAAATGCTGAGGAACGATATTTATTATTAAACAATATGGAGAAAATATTAGAGAACAGCAATAAAAGCTTCTTGGTTACTTATTCTAAATTGACAAAGGAGCCTTGTATTTATAGGCCACGTTCCAAATCCTAGAAGAGTCCTAAAAGGCAAAAAAAAATATTACAATTAGGAGACCCAATTTTAATGAGATTTTATTTCTTTGTTATTGAATGCAGTTAGACTCCTTTCTAACACCAACAACACGCTATTCAAGACTCCTATTTGAGTCACAACTCTAACATATACGTTCCATCTTATTACCACATGTTGCTATGCTATAAAATGATTTCTATATTGTTTCAAAGATATCCGGAACTCGTACCATTATTAATGTGCCCAAACCATGCCATGACTTGATAAAATTGAGTCAATTGAATTAATTATGATGTCTTTGATCTTACAGCTCACATCAACATGATCAGAAGCCACGATAGTGTGTAATGTATCTGAAATCTTCAATTAAGTTAACTTATCCTGCAATGGCGTTGCTTCTTGCTAGCTTATCCATCCTCTATTTTTCTCCAGCCTAGCATTATGACTGTACTCAAGGACTTAACTAATCGTGTCCAAGAATCCAACAGAAAGAAGAACAGATTATAGATTTTCAAATTGATGTGAAGTCTGATTTTCGGCTTGAGTAAACAGAGACACCGCATATGACAGTTTTTGTGATAAAGTATATAGAGTTCATAATCAATGATAAGATTCAAGATATGCCTGAAAAGTTCCTTCCAAATGTCACAAGGACATATTTGGCTTCTCAACTATACAACTACGAGAATCAAAAGTGAATCATTTAATGTGAAACAGACTATGTTCTAGTTCCGAGGAGTGTGAGGAAGGCGTGCAAGTCGATGAACGCCTAGAAGAAATTAAAAACAATTCACTGACGTTATTTAATTTTGTCAAGCCTGTATGTTGTCTAGATGTATTTCGTCAAACCTGCGGTGTATAGGGAGATGACAAACAAAATCATGCTTTGTCGTGTATCTCATTTGTGGAATGGATGTTAACTGTGGGTCATTAATCTCATCCTCTCTTGCATATTTTATCGATTTATTTTATTATCCTACCATGTTCAGATTTAGGCAGAAATCATGTGTATTTTTAATGCATCTGCACACATATCATATGTAAGATTCTGAATTTTGAGTCACATTTGGGAGTAGGAATTTTCAAATGACACTAGCAATTATCCTATTTTTTATACAGTTTATGCATCAGCCTATGGCTTTTGCCTAACATTATTAACACGAATATGTATCTATACAAGTACTTTGTTGTTTGAGGGTTTAACTTTGACAATCAAAAGCTCTTCTTCTTGAGTCCTTGGTAACTTATTCTTCTTTGATATAACTTCCCAGTGCAAGAACGTTGTCTATCTTCGTGGATCTGCATCAGAAGCAGTTGTTACTATTATGGCTGCAACTGTGCTCCAAGTTTCTTTATTGGCAAAAGTCAACGTTGTTAAGAATATGGTAAAAGGGAATGTTGTTCAAGCACGATCAAACACCAAACGTGCTAAAAGTGAAGGAGAACAATAAGTGTGAAACAGAGGAACAAAGATTTAAAGGTAAAGTTGTCCCAAAATTCACCTTTGAGGACAAGGACTTCTTAAAGGAAAAACAGATATTACGATTTTATTTAATTTGTAACTTTTATGTTAAATTTTTTGAAATGTGTATTGATTTAGAACTTTGAGCTTGTTAGTTATGGATAACTATACTGGAATCAGTTGTTAAATAAGCGAATAGAAGTAATAATAAGTTACTGAAACATATACTCATGCGCAAAGCAGGTTAAATGACTAGAGATGTGATCCAGTTGGTTCGTTACGTTACTGTTTTCCCCTTTCCTCTTTCTTGATTTTGGAATGAATACCCTGTTAACATCTTATGCTGCCACCGTTTTTTTTTTTTTTTTTGCCCTTTTTAGGCATAAGGTTGTTAGGTTTAGAGAGGATGTGTTTAAATAAAATATTATGCATTGAGAGTTTTCTAAACTTATCAATATTTAGGTATTCATCCTTTTTTTAAGGACATTCCAACTTAGACATTAGTAGGTTATCAGTCTAAACCTTCATAAGGTTTGGATTCCCCAACCTGTAATATATGTTGCAAATAAGTGGACACAAGGAGTGAAACTTCACCTTACCTCACCTCCACTATTACATCTTTTGCGGAATAATGGACCGATGAAGACTCTAAACAATTTATGCTTTTTTACAATGTCAAAGCATACAATGATAAGGACAGATAAAACTAACAAATATATACTATAAATATCACCAGAAGCCATATATTATCTTGTCCTTGATCTTCAAATATGATTTGTCATTCTAATCGATGTCAAACCCTGCTTATTAAATCAGATATGCTCTCTCACAATCCTTCAAATGCATCTAGTAACCTCATTTTAAAGCACTTTCCTTTATAACCAACCTTTGCAGTGCCCGTTTGACCAGTTTAAAGTATATGGTTCTTGTAAAAAAAACTTCGTGCAGGTCAGTTTTCTCTAAAACATCTTATAGTTAGATAAAGCATTTTCAGACAAAAATTCAAATAGGTTCAAAAGTAACTTTTCACTTTTGAAAAGCCTTGTTACGGCCGGCAATCTAGTCAGCGACACTACCGTCTTCCCTCCATATGCGAGTAATTTTACATCCGTTTTTCTATTTCTCTGTTGGATTAACATGTAAGCAATCTTCGAATCCTCATCTGCCCAAGTTCCAGAGTATCGTTATTGATAATGGATTTTAAGGCTTGTGGCAAGAGCTTTTATCTCAACTTCCAGAATAGAGCAAACCCCATTAAATTTTTGAAATCCCCAGAACATATCCCTTGAGTTGTTCCTTATCACACCCCCGCCAGCCGCTTATAGATCATCCTTAAGGGTACCATCAATGTTTAATTTAACCTACCCTTCATGAGGTTTCTTACATATTATAGTAACAGGAAATTTCTCTGGCCTATTAGTTCAACCTTCACCAGGTTTTCAGTAAGAAAGTCAATTCTCTTTATCAATTTCAGTATCGAATAAATGAATTATTGTCTCCAAATATTCAGGTATTCACATAATCAACAAATAGTTGGTTGTATTATTCTTTTATACCGTGATACCACTTTACTTTACATCATTATTAATATCGTAAATCAAATTGCAATATCAAGGACCATTTAATAGGATAATTGCACACTTTGATAGTAAGACCTTCTCCAACCTTGTACAAAACTAAAATTCATCTCCAACCATTACACCAGTACTTACACTAAATAAACAATGTTTAACCATTTTTTTCTCTTTTTTATTCTTAATAATTTATCTATTTGAAAATATTATTTATTTATTTTACAAATACATAAATTACTAAATAAATAATTATGTTAAATTAAGGAAAAGATTAAAATCATTAATAAATATAAAAAACATAGTACAATTATTAAGAACGCTACAAAAATAAAAATATTAAATCATACCATTTAAAAAATAGTGCAATGCATTTCAAATTTGGATATTATGATATTACGAAGACGAAATATCATTGCAATTTAATTCTCGAAATTCATATGTTATTCCCATAAATGATCGATTAATTTATGTATGTTGTTGTTTAATAAATTTCGGGGTTAACTTTAAATAATCGTGCTTGTTATATTTTAATTTTTTTTGTATTCTTGTTTTAATTAATTAATTCATTATTATTTTTTACATTTAAAATTTATTTTAAATGCAAATAATAATAATAATAATAATAATAATAATAATAATAATAATAATAATAATTTATTGTATTAAAAAATATATAACACAAATGACACAAATACTCTTAATCCATTTATTTGGGAAATGAAAATAAAAGGTAAAAATGACTTTGGACCATTTGCACCTAAATAGTGCAAAGTTTGGTATTGCATTGGAGGAGTTTTACATCATTTTTTGGTGCAATTTGATGGTTTGGTGCCAACATTGGAGATGTCCTAAGTAAGCAACTTTTAATGCACTGCTTTTGAAAGTTTCTCGCTCTGTTTATTAAAGTGCAAGTGTTCCAATCAATTACCTAACTTACAAGAAAAAGGCCAAGAAAGAGAAAATATTAGTTTCTCCATTGCGTTTGTTTTGCAAGTTTAGCAGCTCCTTTTTTTTCCCAAAACAAATTTTTCTAAAATTCATTTTCAACCACACATTTTCCTTTCAAATAAATTTACCCTCAAATTCAAAAAATAAAAAAAAATTCTCTTTTTATAATCACACATTCTCCAAAAAAATCACTATACAAAATTAAAATTTTACTGTAATAGCTGAAAATTTTGAATGTTGACTCTATATTTATTATTTGTTTTTCTTAAACAAATTGATGCATTTATTGAGCATTTAACGGAGTGTCTTCCATTGATGGGTGATATAAAAATATTGTACTCGCGTCAAAAAGTATAGCCATCCACAATTTGTATAGTAACTGAAAATTAATTGCCCTAGACTAATGAGCAAACTTTGACACTTTGTTTTAATAAGGTAATGGGATTAGCTATTGAAATATGTAATTAGTCTTGATCGTGAGTTGTGGCTAGACGATCTCAGGAGTTGTAAAACTAGTCCACCGAATGTGTCTCGAAGGGCATCAGGTAGAATATCTAGATAGAGCTTAATTCTATGGAATGATCGTGCGAAGAATTAAACTCTAAATAACTATTTTATATATAGATTACTTGAATTCGAAAAGGAGGTAGTGTTCGCTATTTGTGAACTTTAGAATATTTGTTGTGCAAACGAGTAAGATCTAATTATATGGTTAAACATCTCGATAAGTTAGGAGCTGAAAACGGACGAATTAGTGAACACATTCGTTTTCAAAATCCTTCAAGATCTAATTATATGGTTAAACATCTCGATAAGTTAGGAGCTGAAAACAGACGAATTAGTGAAAACGAATAAGATCTAATTATATGGTTAAACATCTCGATAAGTTAGGAACTGAAAACGGACGAATTAGTGAACACATTCATTTTCAAAATCCTTCCCTATGCAAATAGGCTAATGAACCAACTTAATTATTTTCTTCAATTTAAGTCTGATTTGGGAATGCATGAATAATCCCGAAATGTGTTTGTAAATTAAGAAAACTTAGAAAAAAATGGTAGCTTAAGTGACATAATAATTAAAAGGGAAAAACATTCATTTTGACCCGTCACTATTTAATAATTGTCTGTCGAACATATAGATAGCAAGTCAAAAGGATGTAACTATGGAGAATTGAAATAATATTCCTTATGCGATTTTATATAATTTGACAGTGCAGTTGTAGGCTTTTAGTGGAATAAATCTAAAATAATATTTGGATCGGACAATATGGATCCGAGATATTGGCCCCAAACTATCGGAAGCGTGAATTATATAAGTCCGATTAGGTACCTTTGATAGCTGCTAAAAAAAAAAAAAGTGGGATTTAATTATGGAAATAATTGAATTAACATGTAGCAAAGCTGATCGGGTCAAACTTCGACTGAAGTCAGCCCTTCATAAAAAGCAAAGACAATCTTTGATGAGTTAAAATGTGGGTTTGACCAAGTCATAAGAAGAATTTTATTATCAACATAACTTGGTTATCAAGTTTCCTTTATAATTTGAATCCCAATCGTGTTGGAACAATGGACAAGGCAATTTAGTTCTATATACATAAATCTAATGGGCCGTGAAAGTGCATACATATACCAATACAACTTCCATTATTGGTGCCACAAATCAAGTGCAACCAGGTTTTGGAGAAGATCAGAGAGAAGAGCCAAGGGTTAAAAGCTTGTAGATCAAGGCAGTAACAATTATTCGATGGGTTGGACGCTTGCAAATCAATCAACCTCAAGCAAGAAGATGATGAAATTAACTGCTCGGAATAGGTGTAACATCTAAACACTTATGTGGCAATAGATTAGAAATGCAACACATAGCAATCTAGTAAAGATCTGGTCCATTAAATTTATTTTGAATTTTTTTGTTTTGTTTTTCCTAGTCCTAACGGAGCAGCTTAGGTCTACAATTGTTTCTGATGAAATTCTAATTCTTGATTTATTGCAAGATTATATAGTTGAACGATTCCTAGGCTGGTTCTATGCGTTTATTTGAATGATTGGATTTATTTATGGATGAATGAATGGATGTATGTACGGTTGATGAATGAAATGATAACCAAATTTTTTCCAATTAAAATGAGGCAAAAGGAAACAAAATTATTAGGACATTGTTTTTTCTTTTTTCACAAATCTAACACCAGTTTGAAGGCAAGATAATTTGGGTTATAAAATACTGCAACATATGGTTCTATTTATACATGCTAAGAATTCAAGATGATTTCCCAAACAATGGAATTCTATGAGACACTTGACTGGATTCAATACATGAATTATTGTAGAAAATATGAGGGTCAAATTTGTCTTATTCCAACAGAACAGGCACATACGGTCTAATTAAATACTGGAGAAATAGAATGCATCAATGGCGTGTGGATAAAAGAAAATGATACTTCAGCGAGTTGAATTCATATAAACAACACACGATGGATACATCAACATTTAGAAAATGACAGAAACCAAAATGAACTAAGAGCACATTTGGGACACCATATTCAGCAGTACCGTATAGCATGATTGATATTATTCTTTTTCTTCCTCAGTAGTATCAAATACTATTTATTCAACCTTGCCAACATGCTCGGAACCTAGCAAAACAAGATTTCTTCTTAGGTTTATCAAATATCCCCGCTCCAAAAGTCCGAATTGTCATCTCAATCAAGAGAGGAAACTGCAAGATGGAGAAAATTACTATCGGAATTGTTGAAAGGACGATGATCGGAATGGTAACCCAAGACAACTTCTCCTGCAGAATCAAATACATTGCAGAACCAAAGGATGCCATCATGGTAACAATCGAAAAGAACAGAGACGTCAGTCCAATTATTAATTTAAAAGGTAAGGACTTGAGAAATTCTTCTTCTGCATAACGCGTCTTAAGAATTCCTAAGAACATCAACAGTGACATACTCGAACTGAACATCGACAAGGCATTTGAAATCATGAAAATCAAGAATGGAGTCCTTTGAGTTTCCAACATTGTTGGCAATCCTGTGTCGTTTTTATTTCCACCTGGTACTGTGAAAGCTGTTGTGAACATTACAGCAGCAATTAGAGTGCCCACTATCATGCTTGATGTTGCTGTGTTTTTCATCCGGTTCTCTGCTTCTTTGGCTAATTTCTTGTGTTCATCTCTGAATACCATTTCGGGGGTTTTGTTGAACTCATTTTTTTCCTCTTTGAGTTTGGGTTGTACTATGTTCTCGACTTCCTGTGTATTGGAAGAAACAACATAAGATGATGAATCAAAATTTTGGATAAGATAGATCAACGTAGCATTAGAGTAGATAAAATGTCATGAATTCCAATTTCGCCTCTTAATATGGAATAAAAAAACTATACGCTATGGTCAGTCTCTTGAGACTCCATTTTGGGATGAAATCATGTGCACAATTTTTCATAAATAGAGGGTGACACGACTTGAACTGGGGACCATTACCTAATTAGTACCTTATTATATTACCTCATCTAAAGTTTAAATTTTTAGAAACAAGACAAACTTATTTATGTGAATTACGTCTTTAATAATTGTTACCTATTTATGAAAATTGTACATGTATTGCAGAGAGAGAATATTTAGCCCTTCGCTATTATTTTGAAAAAATGATGTTTTGAATAGTGTTTTTGGAGAATGTATAATTAGAAAGTAGGAAAAGTTTTGGGTTTAAGTGCAAATTATTTTATTGTACGAATGTATGGGTGAAAATAGTATGAACATTAAAAAATTTTATTTTAAAAGGAGACAAACATGGACTTGATATAAAATTGAATAAATAAGTATATGATATCTTTCAATAGTTTGAACTTTAGATATGATAGCTCGAAAAAAAATCACAATGGGATACACACATGTGCGCACACACACACACACATACACGCGCTCGGCCGGGCACACATCATTACCTTAAACCATTGCAGTTCCCTTTGCATTTGTAGGGCTTCTCCAGATACCCTCTCAAGTTGAGACGGAGGAGATAATTTTGCAGCAAGATGTAAAAAATTGTTCTTAAAAATATCATGCTTCTTTGAAATTATACTCTTCTTTGTTCCTAAATCAAATATAAGGCTATAAATCTCCTCTTGACGCAAAGCAATTGCGTGCGAAAAAATTGTTTTTCCATTTTTATCCTTTTTCCTTATAATTTCAGGATTCCATTTAATCATTTCTTTTATAAATTCAAGATTTCCATGTTGTATGGCATCATATATTATTTGATCGATGTGCATTTTTTCGAGCTGTGATTTGCTCGGTTGTGGCATTTCTTCAAACACGACACTTAGGAGTTTCGCAACTTCGACATGGACTAACTTCCTCTGATATATGTAATTTATCTCTGGAACTGAAAATTAAGAAAACTAATGTTAAATAGCCCATCATATGTAATAGATTTCCAATACGTAGCAGAAATTTTATATATGGGAAGATAATACATACCAAAGAGTTGCAATATCCCCCAATCGAATTTGCGCACCAGAGCTGCAAAACAAGACTTTACTTAGAGGTGTCAAAATGTACTGGGTTATAAAAGCCTAATGCCACTTAATGAAAGCACAGACGGACCCATCATAGGCCACGACATAGTCAGCCCACTTCGAAGATCCATGGATCCACATGTTCAAAATAAATTAAAAATGATTTTGACCCAGGATGGACTGGCCTAGCTGAGCTAGGGTTAGTCCAGGAGTCATCCTTGCCTGATTTGTACCTCTAAAACTAAATTTAGGATGTATGAAGAAGACTTGAACAAGAAGAGGAGGAATATGGTGTGATTTGATGTACCTCGCGTTGTTATAGTTAGGCCTCCATGTGCCTTCCCTTCGATCATATCTTCATCGGATGATTCAATTTGAATATTGTGATCATCAATACTACTTGATGTTTGCATTTCTACATGCTCATTGTCATGAGAACCGTGATGACTTTCCCAAGGTGAACGTACTCTTAAACCTTGTGTAAAAAGTCCAGACAAGGAATACTTTTCAAAATGATCATGTTCAACATGCGCATTTATATCTCGTTTGTTATTTTGTACTAAAAATAAAATTTATCTAAATGTGCTCTTGTGGTACATTGTTTGTGAATGAAATTAATAGGAGAGCATTTGTATACTTACAACTGTAGATGCATCTTTCCCAAAATTTAAGCTTAGTCCCACTATAAAATGCAGAGGGCTTGTGAGCCAATATTCCGAGTGCAAAATTGCCACTAGGATCTGGGGTAACACCCAGCTTTGGGTACCTTTTCAATAGCTTAGAAGCAACATCTACATTAAGAAAACAGCCAGAATTAGGTATCCGTGTCGTGGGGATTATGCCTAATCTCAATCACAACCACAACTTTTAGTAAAATGAAATCAGAAAACATAGAGCCTCCATTTGAAAAATTAATAAATCAATTTATAAAGAGTAATACTAGTTGGTCCCATGGATAGGAATGAATAGTAGTTATGAATTGCGGCTGAAATTAATATCTGATATTGACTAATTTTATATGTGCATTAATATAAGGTTGATCTGCAATTGATGGACTCAATGCAGGGTGTGATTAGACTTTTCACATTATGCGTTCACTTACCATAAATTTCAGCTGTAATAAGACAATTAAGTAGTGTGGCTCCATTATCACCCTTTTCAGGACTTAGCTCTTGTTCTGGCGTCACTCTGTGTAAATAACGAACCATGTCCTTTTGTCCATACAATGCAGCCACAATCACAGGAAGTTGCCCGTCCTCATGATCTACACTTGCGATTCTAACTAAATTTTTGTTCTTAATCATCATTGTCTTAGCCAGCTTCTTCGCACCACAGATCGCAGCAAGAGACAATGCCGTAGCACCATGATCATTTATCTTTTGTAAGTCATCTGCGTTCATCAAATCTACAAGTTTTTCTGCAATTGCAATTTTTCCAAACAAAATTGCAATGTGCAGAGCTGTATCGTCGTGTAATGTAACTCTTGCCCTAATGGCATCTGGCTTCTGCTGAAGGAAAACTTCTGTATGATTCAAGTTACCTTCTTCAATTGCCTTATATAAGGACTTGTAATCAAGGTACTCTCCCGACCCTGCAAACAATGAATTCAACTTGTATGTGAGGTGTTGTGTCAAATACAAAGATCAAATAAATAAAAGGGAAAATTTGCTCGACCTCATTGTTCTATTGGAAGAATGTCTCACTTAAAATTTCTAGATAGCTACCCAAGTTTACATGACAATGTGATGGAGATTTGAATGGTTTTGGTCTTTGAGAACTGAGTGTGAAACTGTAATGAAAGGTTGATGACTAACTTGCTCATTTTTAACGATTGAGAACCAATATTGAAATTTCACGTTTCTTCTAATATGATAAGATTCTAGACAAGCTAGTTTATCACAAAGATTGATACATTACCATTATCTTCAATTGGATTTTCTTTAACATAATCTAAGACTGGCACTAGCTGTTGTGCCTTTCCCGAAGCTCTCTTAGCCAAATGAGTCCATGCATCTTGAGCAGAAAGGTAGGGATCTTTAAACTTAGAAAATAATGCTAGTCCACATGAAAGTTGAATGGCATGCAAAGCCAGAGAACTCTTTTTCTTCCATTCTTCATGCACTTGTTTATTTGTCTTATCTGGTTCAATCTCCTGACGAGAGACAACACCCAAAGCCCATTCCCAACCAAATAATTTTTCAAGCAATTTTTCCAAGATTCAATGTTATCTTCAGTTAGCTCCTCTGGCACAATTCCCAAACCTGCTAGATTATGCTTTTTATTTGTTCGCCAATCAAAATGAAAGTTTAGCAAAAAACTTAAAACAGAAGAAAAGAAAGTTTGATGACTAAATGAAACAATGCTGTAAGTTGGGTGACAAACAGTGTTTTCAAACTGGTCGAGAAAGTTGAAGTGCCTTGCATTGTAAGGGGACCACAAAAAAGTAATACATTCTTGGTTACTTCAGGAGTTTTATTCAAAGCATAAAACTGGCAATTCAATGATAGAACTTGAGACAAAAACGAAACTTTAGAAAAAACCAGAGACCCAACAAACAATGCAAAGTAAATTAAAATCATCTTACTTGACTTTAATTTTGTCATCTTCTCTCACTGGGATAACACTTGTAAGTATGCTATGATTAATTAAGAAGGGCAATTAGTCTTTATAGATGCATAATATAGAATTACTCTATGCTTAAGTAAGGTACATTATTTATTTATTTATTTACTTTTACTTTTTGTCTCTTCTCTCTCTCTCTCTCTCTCACTCTCTCTCTCTCTTTTTCACAGAATTGGTGTATTCCAAGCAATTGTTCTCAACTTTTTGGGGGGCCAACAATGTGCTGCACATTTTGTAGACAAACAAAATTCACAAAAAATAAAAATAAAATTTGGAAAACAAAAAAGTTCCTAATTAAAACGATTTCAAATTCCCTCCCCCCTTCTTCTTTTTAATTAAATTAACCACGAGAACGTAAAAGTATTTACGTGAAAATAAAATAAAATAAAATAAAAATTTAAGAGGAAAACATGTAACCTAACTTTGGATTAATTAATTTTCTGATAAGTAAAATCTCAAATCTTTTAGATACACAAATAAAAATCAAAGCGTAAGAGATTATGCTACACCTCTTAATAAGTTTTGTAGCGTGCAAGTGAAATAAGAAATTTTATACAACAGCCTGGAAAATTTATGTAATTTTCACTAAATAAAATATTTTTTTTATCTAATTTAAATAGTTGTAAAAGCAACACTTTATTAATAAATTTTTGCCATAACTTATTTTTAACCACATTCTCCCAATAAAATAGTTTTACATGGATACTTTTTCTCTTACTCTTTATTCCCACAATCTTCAAAAAAAAATCATTATTACAAAATTCATTTTTCACAAAAAATGGAGCTCAAACATAGCCTCAAACCATGTTGGCAGAGCAACATTGAAGCAAGGTGGCCCTACTTCTTTAAATAAACTTGGGCACTTCGACATTATAATGTTTACTTAATTGGGCCTAATCATGATCGGCCTAGTGCTAAGCATCAAAAGGAAAAGTACATATCTATTAGGGGAAAAAAAATCATATATAAGGTAGTTATAATAAACAATTTCAAAATTAATAAAATAATTTTAAAATTTCAAAAATTAGATCTTAATTAAGATTAATTAATTAAATAATACATTAAAAAATATTTCATTAATTAAATATATTAAGATTACAATATTGTACAATTTATAGTAGTAGTTACAAATTTTATAGGTCACAACTTATTTTTCAATCACAATTATCAAATTAATTTATCACGTAATATTTATCAGTCACAAATCACAAATTTTTTATGTCACAATTTATTTTATCGATCATGAATTATCAAATTACTAGGTCAGGTATTATTTCTCGATCACAATTCACAAATTTTACGGGTCACAACTTATTTTACAATCACATAATTTTATTATCAACATACCTTGGTTATCAAGTTTCCTTTATAATTTGAATCGCAATCATGTTGGAGCAATGGACAAGGCAATGTAGTTCTATATACATAAATCTAATGTGCCGTGAAAGTACATACATATACCAATACAACTTCCATTATTGGTGCCACAAATCAAGTGCAACCAGGTTTTGGAGAAGATCAGAGAGAAGAGCTCAGGGTTAAAAGCTTGTAGATCAAGACAGTAACAATTATTGGATGGGTTGGAAGCTTGCAAATCAATCAAACTCAAGCAAGAAGATAAAGAAATTTATTGCTTGGAATACGTGTAACTTCTAAACACTTCTGTGACAATTGATTAGAAATGCAACACATAGCAATCTGGTAAAGATCTTGTCCATTAAACTTATTTTGATTTATTTTTTATTTTTTATTTTTTGTTTTTCCTAATCCTAACGGACCGGCGTAGGTCTAGAATTGTTTGTGTTGTAAGTCTAATTCTTGATTTATTGCATGAGTTCATAGTCGATCGATTCCTAGAGTCGTTCTATGTGCTTATTTTAATGATTGCATTTATTTATGGATGAATGAGTGTATGTATGATTGATGAATGAAATAATAATCAATTTTTTTCCTATTAAAATGAGGCACAAGGGAAACAATATTGTTAGGCAACGTTTGTTAGAACAGGCACATAAGCTCTAATTTAATAAAGGCGAAATAGAATTCATCAATGGCGTGTGGCTAAAAGAAACGTACTTCAACAAGTTGAATTCTTATTAAAAAAAACACCATGGATACATCGACATTTAAAATGACAGAAACCAAAATGAACAAACAACACATTTGGGGCACCATATTCAGTAGTACCATATAGTATGACCGATAATATTATTTTTCTTCCTCAATAGTATCAAATACTATTTATTCAACCATAAGCTCGAAACTTAGCAAAACAGGATTTCTTCTTAGGTTTATCAAATATCCCACCTACATAAGTCCGAATTGTCATCTCAATCAAGAGAGGAAACTGCAAGATGGAGAAAATTGCTATCGGAATTGTTGAGAGGATGATGATCGGAATGGTAACCCAAGACAACTTCTCATGCAGAATCAAATACAATGCAGAACCAAAGGATGCCATCATGGTAACAATCGAAAAGAACAGACACGTCAATCCAATTATTAATTTCTTAGGTAAGGACTTGAGAAAATCTTCTTCTGCATAACGCGCCGTAAGAATTCCTAAGAACATTAAGAGCGACGTAGTCGAACTGAACATCGACAAGGCATTTGAAATCATGAAAATTAAGAATGGAGTTCTTTGAGTTTCCAACATTGTTGGCAATCCTGTCTCATTTCTATTACCACCTGGTACTGTGAAAGCTGTTGTAAACATTACAGCAGCAATTAGAGTGCCTACTATCATGCATGATGTTGCTGTGCTTTTCATCCAGTCATCTGCTACTTTGACTAATTTCTCGTGTTCATCAATGAATAACATTTTGGGCGTTTTGTTGATCGCATTTTTTTCCTCTTTAAGTTTGGGTTGTACTATGCTCTCGACTTCCTGTGTATCAGAAGAAACAACATAAGATGATGAAAATTTGGATGCACTGACTCGAATAACAATCACAATGGGATACACAAATACATTACCTTAAACCATTGCAGTTCCCTTTGCATTTGTAGGGCTGCTCCAGATACCTTCTCAAGTTGAGAAGGAGGAGATAATTTTGCAGCAAGATGTAAATGATTGTTCTTAAAAATATCACGCTTCTTTGTAATTATCCTCTTCTCTGTTCCTAAATCAAATATAAGGCTATAAATCTTCTCCTGTCGCAAAATAATTGCGTGTGAAAAAATTGTTCTCCTCTTTTTATCTCTTCTCCATATAATTTCAGGTTTATATTCAATCATTTCTTTTATAAATTCATGAATTCCATGCTTTATGGCATCATATATAATTGTATCCATGTCCATTTCGTCGAGCTCTGATTTGTTCAGACGATGCACTTCTTTAAACACGACAATTAGGAGATTTGCAACTTCAACATGGACTAACTTCCTCTCGTGTATGTAATTGATCCTTGGAGCTGAAAATTTAAGAAAAAATTCAATTCATGTGTAGCAGAAATAATATACAAATAGGGAGATACTTACCGAGGAATTTCAATATCCGCCAACCTAATTTGCACCCCAATTCTAGAACTGCAATACAAGAATTGACTTAGAGGTATCAAAATGTGCCTTAACCCATGAAAGCACAACCGGGTCCATCACAGGCCATGGCATGGTCAGCCCACATCTACATTTGGATGGGCTCAACTGCGAAGGAACATGGGTTCACATGTTCAAAATAAATTTAGAAAAAGACTTGGGCCTGAGATGGACTGGCCGAGCAGAGCCAGGGGTGGTCCACGAGTCAATCATGGCCTGATTTATACTCTAAACTAAATTTAGGTGCGTGAAGAAGACCTGAACAAGAAGGGAAGGGACTATTTGATGTACCTTGAGTAGTCATAGTTAGGCCACCGTGTGCATCTTCGTCGCTTGATTCAGAAATTTGAATGTTGTGATCATGACTAGTATTTGATGTTTGCATTTCTACATGCTCCTTTTCATGGGACCCATGATGACTGTCCCAAGGTGTATGTACTCTTATACCTTGTGTAAAATATTCAAAATACTTTTCAAAACGATCAACGTTCAACATGTGTATTTATATTTTTATATTGTACTAGACAGTATGAAAAGGAAACTAAAATTTATCTAAATGTACCTTCGTGGTAATTGTTTGTGAATGAAATTAATAGGAGAGCATTTATATACTTACAATGGTAGATCCATCTTTCCCAGAAAGTAAGCTCAGTCCCACTAAGAAATGCTGAAGGCTTGTGAACCAATATTTTGAGAGTGGAATTGCCACTTTGATCTTGGGTAACACCCAGCTTTGGATACTTTTTCAATAGCATAGAAGCAACATCTACAATAAGAAAACAATGAGAATTCGGTATCCATATCATATGGATTAAGCCTTAATCTCAATCACGACTGAAACTTACAGTAAACCGAAATAAAAAAAAAAAAAAAACAAAAAGCCTATGTCTGGCAAAATTTATGATCAATTTATAATGAAGAATAGTAGTAAATTCCACAAAATTTGTGGATAGTAATGAGTAGTAATTATGAATATACATTTGAAATTAATGTTTCACTTTGACTGAAATTGTGAACAATTTATAAATTGTATTCAAATAGTGATTTTGAGTGCTTCACACACTCAAAGTGAGAACTATGTCTTCACTACTGTGAAACAAAATGGCCACCTAAAATATGAAGTATATATGCATGGGTATTAGGTTTATCTGCAATTAACGGAATTATCCAAGAGTGTGATTAGACTTCACACATTATACATTCACATACCATAAATTTCAGCAGTAATAAGGCGAGTGAGTAGTGTTACTCCGTTTTCACCCTTTTCGGGACTCAGCTCATCTTTTGGTGTCACTTTGTATAAATAACGAACCATTTTTTCTTGTCCATACGATGCAGCTACAATAACAGGAAGACGCCCATCTTCATGACCTTTAGTTACTATTGTAACTAATTTTTTGTTCTTACTTATCATTTTTTCTGCCAGTTTGTTCTTGCCACAGATTGCTGCAAGAGATAAGGCAGTAGCTCCATAACCATTTGTCAGTTCTAAGTCTTGTGGCTCCATCGATTTTACAAGTTTTTCTGCAATTTCAGTTTGTCCAGACAAAGTTGCAATGTGCAGAGCTGTCTCTTTGTGTGCTGAAACTCTTGCATTAAATGACAGTTCGTTCCGCTGAAAGAATTCATTAGTAGCATGCCAGTTACCTTCTTTAATTGCCTTGTACAATGGCCCATATTCAAGGTTCTCGCTCGACCCTGCAAATAATGAAGTCGACCTGTATGTAAGGTGGTTGTATCGAATACAGAGTTCATATATAAAAAAAAAGAAAAAAAAGGGAAGATTGGCACCACCACATTGTTCTTGTGAAGGAATATCTCACTTAAATTTATAGATAACTACCCAGGTTTGCATGATAATTTAACAAAGATTTGAATGGTTTCTCTGAACTAATTGTGCAACTGCAATAGAAGGTTGATAACTCGCTCATTTTTAATGAATGAGAACCAATAGTGCAAGTTCATGTTTCTTATAACAATATGAGATTTTAGACGAACTAATGCATCACAAGGATTGATACATTACCATTGTCTTTGTCATAACTTTCTTCGTCGTCGTCCCAATCTCTCTCATGAGTCAAATGAACCCATACATCGTGAGCAGAAATGTGTCCTTTAAACTCAGAGTACATTGCTGATCTACATGAAAGTTGAATTGCATGCAGAGCCAAAGCATTTTTTTTCTTCCATTTTTCAAGCTCTTGTTTGTTTTTCTTATCTGGTTTAGTCTCCTTACCAGAGACAACACCCCAAAGTCCATTCCCAACAAAATAATTTTTCAAGCAATTTTTCCAATTTTCAAAATTCTCCTCAGTTAGCTCCTCCTGCACAATTCCCAGACCCGCTCGATTAAGCTTTATGTTATCTGTTCGCCAATCAAAAATGAAAGTTCAATGACAAACTTAAAGCAAAAGAAAAAAAAGTTTGATGACTAAATAAAACAATGCTATAAGTTGGGTGGCAAACAGTTTTGGTATTAAAATAAAAATAAAAATACCAAGACATTGTACGTACATGCACTAACAGTCAAGAAAAACTACAGTTCCCAACAGTGTAAAGGAACCACAAAAAGTAATATATTCTTCATTGCTTCAAGAGTTACATTCAAAGCTTAATATCAATGATGCTAGTTGAACTAGCAATTAAATAATAGAGCTCAAGAAGATAAGGAAACTGGAGACATCAAACAAAAAAAATAAAAATAAACATAAATAATAATAATAATAATAATAATAATAATAATAATAATAATAATAATAAGTTAAAGCAGCTTACTCGACTCTAATTTTGTCATTTTCTCTAGCGAGGAAGTCAATTGTAAATATGCTATGATCATCAAGAAGGGCAAGTAGTATTTATAGATGAACTAAATAGTATTACTCTATGATTAAGTAAGGTACATTATTTTATTTTTTCACTTTTACTTTTTGTCATTTCTGTCTCTCTTTTTTTATTCTTTTTTGCTGTCCACAGAACTCATGTATTCCTAAGAAATTATTCTCAACTTCTTGGAGGGCCAACAATGTGCAACACATTTTGTAGACCCATTTTTTCTTTTTAATTAAATTACCATGACAAAGTAAAAGTATTTATTTACTGAAAATAAAAATAAAATACAAATTTAGGAAGAAGACATGTAACCTATCTTCGGACTAATTAATTTTCTGATGGGTAAAATCTCAAATCTTTCAGATATATATATACAAATAATACTCAAAATACAAGGGATTATGCCACATCTCTTAATATGTTTTATAAGGTGTTCGAGTGAAATAAGAACATTTACACAATAGCATGGAAAGTTTATATAATTTGCTCTAAATAAAATGTTATTTAGATAAATTACATAAGTGGGTCATCTTTAAATGGGTCAAAAGTTTATAGGGCCCACTGTCTAGCAACCATTTAGCTGAAATCTCACAAGATAATAGTAGTTTGGGCCAACTTCTTTAAATGAAATGGAAATTACACCACCTACCCAATATTTAAAAAATATTCAAAAAATACGTATTAAATTTTTTTATCCCACAATTACTACAAAAATATAAGTAAATATGAAATGGGAAAAACAACCCAATTTCTAGTGTTATTAAATATGGCAACTAAGTTTACTCCACTAAACGTGCTCTTCCTATACTTTGACAAATATCAAAATCTGCAATGGTTGCCCTTTCAATTTCTATGAATATCTATTATTGGAAGAAGGCTCCAGCAAAGAAATCCCAAAATCATCCCAAAGATTAATCCTATACAGATGTACAGCAAACACCATAACCTATAATATCATTCAAGAAATCAATTTCAAGATCATCATGTTCCCGTGATTAGGGCTATGTAGTTCACACATAATAGTGATGATAAATGCTTGGCAAGCCAGCACTGCTGATCGAATTGGAATGGTCAAGCCTCTTGTGAAGATTGTTACTGACGTTCCTCTTTTATATTGTAGCATGGGTGCAATGCCACACAATGAACTGAATTGAATGCTACATTTCGGAGTATTCTTCATTATTCTCCCCGTTTTCTTGGGATGAAAACATAGAGACATTCCAATTAAAATTCCACGAACTTTCACAATTGCAGCTATAGAGATAGTACACAATGATATGCAACAGTCATACATTCTTCACAATCAATTAGATAAGATATACAGATTTCCAAGAAAAATCATATGACGTGATCTAAGATCCAAATAATCCACAATCATTTCTAGTTATTACAACTAGTAGAGATACAAAATCGCATACATGAAATCAGATACGTAGGTGGAAATATAAAAAGTAAAATGTTAACATTTATATTATTTCCTGAAAGACATATGATATTCACAAAAAACGTATGATTGATTCATGTATCCTGGAAAGCATCTGCTTCAAAACACTGGTTGTCCCTATAGCTTCCAGGTTATGTGTTATTTTAACTTAACGTAGGAACGGAGTGATTGATTATTTGTAATCCTTATTGGAGCCATATCACCACCTACATCATATTCTATTTTGAGATCAGCCACCCTCTTATGAGTGCTCAATTTAGCTGAAATTATATGATGAGGTCCACATATTTGCAACCAATAATAACCAGAATTCCCGATGTATCAGTATTGCATGTAATGAAAACGTTAACTGAATCGACAACAGCATAAGATTTCTGTCACAGAAAGGCATGTTAATTAGAAGCACAATTAAACATAAAATCTTGCTTTGTGAGGAGGAGAATGAATAAACCAACCACCAGAAACATTGCAATCTTATATGCATCGAGATAACACAAATTCTGATGACAGATAACGGTACAAGAATGTTCTTGAGCCTAGAAATTTTACCAGAGGACATTACAGTCAATTGTTAGTAAGAATCTATGTGATGGGTTGAATTAATTTTAAAAAACCCATATACGAAACGCGCTAGTCTGTACCCAATTCAAAGAATTCAGATTCCGGGTAGATGAGTTTCCACACTATGGCAGCTTTATGTCATTATATCCAAAATCAATCACAGTTATATATCACGTTCAATAACATTACTGTTTCATCAAAATGCAAATTATATAAAATAATTGACAAAAACCAAAAGATAACGAACATGATGAAGTCGATTTTGATTTTTGTGTATTTCTCGCAGTTGTACAGTGACCATTTTTGTCGAATTCCAGAATCTTGTTCACGAGAAAAGTAATTGAATTTGAATTTTGCATATCCATTGCAATTACAATTTAATGAGCGTAATGTATTTAGATTTAAATTTCAATTACAAAAGAATAAAAGAGAAAGTTTTTAAACAGTATTATTTGTATATTTATTTATGTTATACAGTATATTATAAATATATTATCATATAATAGTATATAATGGAATATTTTTTTTTTTCTCTTTATGGGTATATATGATTTCACTTAGGGCATTATACTGTTGATTTAATTGAGCCTAATAATGATGGAGCAATTTATTGTGGAGCAAATTAGGCCCAATGCTCTAAAAAAAATTAACTAATTTGATTAATATCCTATTAATTAATTAAATGATTTCATCACGTATTTAATGCATTCTAAAACTATCAAACCCACCCGTCCCACTCCCCATGACCCCAAACCATCGGTCCCTATTTTCAGAAAGCTCCCAAAGGAAACCCTCTCACCCAATCAATGTCATTGTGTTGCTACACCTGTATCGAAATTCAAACTTGAAGAATTTCAGACTTCATCGCTTGAGGTTTTGGAGGAAAAACAGTCGGTGATTGGTGAAAGTGAAGAATTCGTTTATGGAAGCTCAATTGCTAGTGATCACAGTGATTGTTACGAAGACTTGGAGGATGTATAGAGTACTGAGATGGATGAGGAATTTAGAAGTGGCTACTACGGCCGATAAGGCATTGAATGAGTTGCAATTGCACCTTTTTGACTAACTGTGTGCTCTTCTTAGTATGTTTTCACTTTTATCCTTTGGGAGTTGAAAATGCTAAATTTTAATTGCTTCATATGATAAGAAATGAACAAATACGACCACAATTATTATGCTATATATACACTTGTTACTTACATGAGTGAAATGATGGGAAGAAGAAGCGGAGAATAGAAGGAAAAGCTACATAAATAAGTAGAAAAAAAAGTTGTACAAATGGTGAATCAGAGGTTGGAAATCTGCATACAAGTATTGAAGTTTGCAATTCAGTTTGTTATCATCTTTGTAGATGCATTTCGCACTATTATGTATCAAACTACAAATTTATTAAATCACACGGTTCCTTCTGTGGTGTATATCGATATTCTCCAATTTTCTTGCTCCATTTCTATATCGGAGGAGATTTTTTTTTTCATTTTTTTAAATTCGTCACCTTTTAATTTTCTGTCACTTTTTTTGAATATGTGGAACACCTTTTTTTTTTTTTTTAATTTGTGTTACTTTTTAAATTCGTCACTTTTTAAAATTTCTGTCACTTTTTTAAATTTTATCACTTTTTTCAATATTGTCACTTTTTTTTAGCATTTGTCACTTTTTTCAATCTTTTTTTTATTTTTTTATTTCTGTCACTTTTTTTAGTGAGAAACATCACTTTTTAATAAAATTAACATTGTATGTTATTTTTTAATAAAAAAAGTGATACTAAATTTTTAAAAGTGGCATTGTGTCACTTTTTAATTTTACACAATATTTTTTATTTCCAAAAATTTTTTCATATGATTTTTCAAAACATCCCTAATTTTAAGGTTATTTTGTATGTTGCCCTTTATCGTGGATAGTTGGCCCAATGAGTCTAATTGAAGGTGAACTGAGAAAAGGGTCACCGTTGTTAGTGATGGAAAACTTGGGTCTAATGGACAAGATAAATTTGTTGGGGCTACATTGGGACATGGTATGTAGGGCCATGTTTCTTTTGAAGGCCCGTGCTTATAACTACTAAGCCTATCTTATTATTAAGTGAGCCTCTATGGACCGAAATTAATTATGCAGAAAATACAGGGACTGACTTACAAAGGATTAAAAGTCGCTGGACTCATCCATAAATAAAGATAAGGGCGTATTTAGCAGATTCAGCAACTCTTCTGTTAAGCAGGGGCTTATCAATCACTTTAAAATCACTGGCTCCATGCAGGTCCAAAATTGAGGGAAGCTATGGAGGATTTAGTGCATATTATTTCAAGGACTCCCAACATCATAAGAGCAAGCTAACTCTTTATTGGCGAATTAGGTTTAAGAACTTAACAGTACAGACAAAATCCGAGAAAACATTCAAAGTAATATTTTTTATGATAGTGTTGATTTTATACAAATAAGAGAGGTTCAAGATCAAGAAATTGGACAGAATAGGATAGTTCTCATTTGAAAACTAAATTAAAATGTTTAGGCATCGTTTGATTCAACAAAATTTTCCCTAGAAAATGGAATTTAGATTTCAACTTTCACAAAGAGGGTGTTTGATAGCTTATATTTACCATGTAATTGAATTTCTTAGATTTCTTGGAAATTGTATTTTTTCTTGTTTTCAAGGAATTTGAATTCTCACCATATAATTTGAATTCTCACCAATATGGTGAGAATTCAAATTCTAGTCTACTTTTTTTTTTTTTTTTTTTTTTTTTGTGGCAAAGTTGTATTATCTCCATTGAGCTCAAAAATTAGAATGACATTGTTGTCAACATATCCCTTGTCACCACCTTGCTAACTTATATATTATCTGCACATTTGGAGAAACTAGTCAAAGTTAAACGTGCATTACACGTTATTCTAAAATACTTTATAAGTGATGTAAAACTAATATTTAGTACCAATTTGTTAGAGGATTTGATAAGTCTTAAACGAAATAAAGAAAATAAAATTTAGCATAGAATTTTAAGAAAGGAAAATTTTACTCAAATTGTACTCTCAAAACTCAATTTCTATGATTTAAATTTTTTATAATGATGAAATACTATAAATGATCGATATTTTTATATTACATTTGATACATAAAAATTAATTGTTAATACATAAATTTAAACAATCATTAAAATTTTTAGATACATGAATATGAATAAATTCATTTATAATAACTCTATATTCATATAATTCAAAATTCATCAAATGAAAATTCATTGAATCTAGGTTAACATGAATGTTAATGTACTCTCAAAACTCAATTTCTGTGATTTAAATTTTTTGTAATGATGAAATACTATGAATGATCAATCTTTTTATATTATATTTGATACATACAAATTAATTGTTAATACATGAATTTAAACAACCATTAAAATATTTAAATACATAAATATGAATAAATTCATTTATAATAACTCTAGATTCATATATTTCAAGATTCATTAAATGAAAATTTATTGAATCTAGGTTAAAGTGAATGTTAATTAATTGAGAATTAATAACACGAATTTCATAAATGGCAATAATTATGTAGTATTTATTACTTATCCAAAAACAAAAAGTAAGATATTATTGAAATATTTGAAATGTAACAGGGTTAAAATCGTCCTTAAAATTATTCTCCATTGATGTAATATTTTAATATACTATAGATAGTTAGGTACCAAGATCTTCGTTTCATAAAAAGGACAAGTGATCGTTGGTAATCTGATGATCAAGTCAACTAGCAAGTCAATTAAGAACGAGAACATAGGGACATGGGATGTGGGAGAGACAAGAAAGTAGAGTTTTGGCTACAATGAAAAAATTGCGTAAATGTGATATTAACCTATGCAAGGATATTCATTGGTGACTTTCGAGATTAAATTGTATTTATATGTTGCAAATCCTAATTCACCCATGTAACGCCCCCATTGGCTGGGGAATTGTATTTGTGACTATTAAAATATTGTTTCCTTTCCCAATTGAATTACCCTATTGAAGATCATTCTCCCAGATCCTTCTTGATCACAAATGATTCTAGGCGATTATTTAAAAATGATAGAGTGGTTTCCTTGTAGAACATATCATCCTAATCCCACAGTCTAGTTGTCCAAATCATCATGACACAGAAGCTGATCATTGAAGGCAAAGGTCCTTTTTAACTGGCCCTTGTATGATGAACCTATTGAGTGCATCAACGCCCTTAAGCTTATGCGAGGTTCAACAAAAGCCGATGCTTGATGAAGACATTATTCATGTGGAGACCATTGTAGATGTAATGCTACTAGAGATGAGGTTCTTAAGTCATATTGCTACACCACATCTTGGTGAAGCGTATGGAAAACTCTTTTAGACGGGATGAGTTACCATGATTTAATATTTGTCTCTCTTGTTTCTTATTTCTTGTCTCTCATGTTTGCTACTTTTCTCTCCCCTATAAAATATACACAAAAGCTCAAATTTGAATTATGGACAAAACCCATTGGAGATAAAGTATTTATGTGTCGTGTTTTGCAGTGGGATACAGAAATAATGGATTATTATTGGTTATTTAATAATATATCAATCATAGTTAATTATATTAAGGGTTTGATTGATATAAACTTTTTGAAAATAAATTCTGTAAAAAATAATTTTATTTTAGAATGCGTGGCCAAAAAATAGGAAAAAGTTATAGGTCCATATGTGGTTGAAAATGAGTTTTTTTATAAAATAAATTTTAAAAAATAAGCTAACTAAAGTTAACTAGGGCTGTATGTAAATATCTTTAGTTTAAGGACTTAAGCTGCAAATTTAAAATTGCAAAAGACAAATCTAGGACTTGGAGTGGCAAATGGGCCAAGCCGCTTGTCAACTCTTGGCCCATGGACCGCTTGGGCTCGTATTGAGATGAGCCATAGACCAAGTCGAGTTCAAAAAATATTCATGAGCCAGGGTTCAACTCGCTTTTCGAATCATTTTTGAATTATTTTATTAAAAATGAGCAGCTCGCGAGCCGACTAGTGCTCAACTCATGTCCACATGGGCCAAAGGGTTGAGTCAAGCATTGTTTGTGGACAAAATGGAGTTTGGCTCAGCTCTTGTCAGCATGGGCCTAGCCCAACTTGGATGTTCAAAGGTTGAGTCAACTCGGTCCATTGTCACCTCTATGTAGGACTACAAAAGAGTCCTATATATAGGATGCGCCACACTATACTTTGCATTCTTGGCACATGTATCCTAAGAAATAGAGAGAAAAAGTTGTTACATTTTTATTTTATTTTTATATTTTATGTTTTATTTAATTAGAATTAGTGATCACAACTAATGGTATTTTGTTATTAGTAGAGGGTGTAAAAGCAATTAGTGTTCCTTACTTTTAAGAAATTACGTATAATTTATTTTTTATTTAAACTTTTAGGAGTCAATTTCGGTATTCATCTTTAGAATTATTGTCTCTAAATATTCAAGTATTCACATAATCAACGAATATTTGATTGTATTCTTCTTTTATTGTGTGATACCGGTTTGCTCTACATTATTATTACCATCATAAATCAACTAGCAATATCAAGGACAACTTAATGGGATAATTGCACACTTTGATAGTAAGTGGACAATTTTAATCTTTCATTCGGTTTGTATTGCAAATTTAATCTTTCTATAATTTGTTATGAATCAAGGTATACCTCTTAATTGATTTATGTTCATGTGAAAATCATTAATTTCTAAGATTTGGAAATTAAGGTATATGCAAATTATGTTTTTACAAGAAATAAATAAATTCTTATACATAGGTAAAGAGCTTAGTTAAGGAATTTGTGATTTTCCAATTATTGTTCGTCTCAGTTATAGTTTATTTCGATGATTTAAATTATTTAAGTGTTGTTTTCGCTGGGACTTCATATTTTGACAAAATTTCTTTTGTAATTGACTAAACTGGTATTGATGATTAATATTTTACCATTAAGCCATGATTAAGTAAATCTCATAGGGCCTGCTTAGTAGTTCCATAGTGCTGGTTATGAGCATTTTTTAAAGTACAATTTTTTTAGCATTTATGAATAGACTCGTTATGAGCAGTTTTAATAGTGATTTTTGAAATATTTTAACCCATGTTTTAGAATTTATTATTCATTGATTCTAATTTTTTTTAAAAGTAATGTCACATATACGTCCCTTAGTGAAATTTTGAATTTATAGTTTCTTGTATGAAATTTTTTTACTTATAAAGGATATTTTACTTATATATAATTTTTTTTTACATATAAGTTAACTTAAAAAGTTAAATAAACATAAAATTTTACTTAAAATTTTATGTTAGCATTTCTTATTTATCTACAAACTTTATAATTATAAGTTAACTCTGTACTTTTAAATAATTTTTATTCATTAATGATTTTTTTAAACTTATAAATAACTTTTTATATTTTATAAGTAATGTTTTGTCTTATTAGTAAGAATTTTACACAAAAATAATGTTTTATCTTATAAGTATTACTTATAAGTAATATTTTACTTATAAGTAATTCCAGTTATTACTTATAACTAATATTTTAATTGTAACGTAATTTTTTTTCTTACAAATAATTATTTTAGTTAGTAAATTTTTATTTATAAGTTAGTATCAAACAAAATATGTTTGTTGGAAATAATTATTTTATAGAGGGTAAAATTAGAAGAGAATTTGAGAAAAGGCAAAATATCGTTGATTTGATGGGTTGAGAGAGTCAATTAAAATTACGCTACTATATTTTCGGGTGATTTTTATTTTGTTTGAAATAACTATTTTATAGAGGGTAAAATTAGAAGAGAATTTGAGAAAAGGAAAAATATCGTTGATTTGATGGGTTGAGAGAGTCAATTAAAATTAAGCTACTCTATTTTCGGGTGATTTAAAAATCACCCTAGAACCGGTGCCAAAAGAACTAGCAATCACTGTTATTCCAACCCTTCTTAAATGGTGCCACCCAAAATTGGTTCTTTTGAATCCTATCTAAATGCTTAAGTTAAAACTCAAGGAAATAATGCGTTCATATATCTCTACATTTGCATGCTTTAGATAGTCCACTATTCAATGGGCTCAATTCTTTGATTTCACTTAGGTGTTCTGGGTCTAGAGTACTTAGCATTTCAAGTGGAAAAATATGCTGGTCTCTCATATAACTGAACATCACAAATAAAAGATTTTTGATAAGTTATAGGAAAGATCAAACTGACTAAGGACTATATAAATTTGTGAAAAATCATTCTCAAACACCTTTGCTTGCTAACGCACTAATGGATACTCTAAACCACCATGAAATTTGATAATTCGTGAAAGAGCATGTTATTGAGATGTCTAATATAGTAGCAAGACTTAAAGATTATCGGAATGACTGCAGATGACAACTTAGTGATACAATATAATCCAACTCCTTGCTTACTGAATAAGGTCCACTACAAATGACCTATAATACTTCAAAGGGCAAGGCTTAAATTAAAAGAACTAATTCCATTCATCATGTAAAGTCATCAAAGAGCTGAAAAGAAATATAAAAAGGAAGTTTAGAAAGGACATTAAGAAAGGACCACAAAGATAAATGAATCTTATGTCCAAATGCACAAGAAAGCTATGTGTCATTTTAGTATAAAAAAGGCTGCTTGAAATGTAAGGCAATGTTCAAAAGTAAAGGTAAGCCTAATGCTTATGTAGGTTAGGAAATAAAGGTAAAAGTAATGCTTATGTATATTTTGTTTGTTAAGTAAAAACTCAATGATTGAAAGTGCAATTGAAAGAAAGAAGCAAAAATTAGCGAAAATTGAGAATTTCCATAGTTTGGGGACCTAATTTTAAATATCTAGTAGTTAGTTCGGACCACAAGAAGATGATTGGAGATCACATAGGATCAACTGGATGTGATTAGAAGTCAAGTAAGTGAAGTATTGAAATATAGTCAAAGTATTTTCACCAATCCAGATTTTCAGACGTACATCGAGACACCCATTTTTTCATATAGTAAAAGTTTGAATTGGAAAAATGATACTTCTAGAATAATTTTACTTCTTTGAGTTAGAGTTCTAACGCACTTCAAATCTAGTCAATTGAACATTGAATATCAAAATTTGATAAAAATACTATTGGCTAAACAGAGACATAACCATGCACAACGCAAAGACAACTTTTTTTATTTGATTGAAACTATTTCGGAACCCAACTTAGACGTGTTTCTTGACCTAATTTCACATTCTGTAAATCAAGAACATAGGCAAACATTCAAAGGACCTCTCATACACTATGTTTCATGAATTATTACAAGAAAAGTGTGGCCAATTCATCAAACTTTTGAAAGAATTAAGAGGAAATTGAAAATTTTCAATTAATTGAAGATCCAATTTTGATTCTTAGGCAAAAAAGAGAAGATGCAATTGGAGATCAATAGAGAAATCATTAAGAGATTCAAAATTCCAAGATTTATTTTCTTCTTCTTCTTGTTATTAATTTATCAATAAATCAGGTGATGTTCTACATATTATTATGATTTCTTTTACTTTTGTAATGTTAGGCTAGATTTCTATTTACTAAGATATAGATGAACCCTTGTTATGAAGCTTTGAATATAAATTCAATATTTGGATGCTCAATATGTGTTTATTCTGAAATGATTGTTATTATGTTTAATGCATTTCAATTACTTGCTCATTACTTGGATCGATTTGCGAATTTTATTGTTATTGAGAGAGATAATTGGAAATTCCACTTTTAACAACCATTATGAGGTCCGAAAAGAGATAGAGATACACATTATGATTTTTATGATTCCAATAGATGTTTTAGTGTTTTTAGTCCTTGTTTGGTCCCCGTTATTTTTAAAATACACTTTTCTCTTATTTTCAACTACACATCCTTCAATAAATTAATATTACATAAAAATTCAAAAGTTTTTCTTATTTCCTAACTACATATTCACCATCAAAATACTATATCAAAATACATTTTGGGCAAAATAGAGGGCTCAAATAGGCTCTTAATGCATATTTTCATGTTCACATCTTTCGTAGAGATACAAAAAGGTCATACGAGGGATGAATTTAATTTTCCTTGAGAGATATTATTAAATAATTTAGGAACATCGATCAACAAGAACACATACATATTATCATGATATTGAATTATATTAAAATGGACTAAGAATGGGGATTCAAAGTGTTAGTAATCATCTTATCTAAATTTACAAAGCTTTCCATAATTTGATCATTAGAATAATTTAATTAGTTAACTAGTATTAATTCTTCAAGCATATTTGGCTATTCGATTAAAGTTAACATTTACTGATCATAGGTAAAGTACATAGTTTTTCATGGGAACGGTCTAGTTTTCATGAGAACGATACTTTACTTATCATTTTATTACTTATTCATGATACCGGACTTTTTTAGAATTTAATACGGTCGGAGAGTATGATGTGAGTAGACAATACCCCGAAGTGTAATTTAATTTTTCTTTTCCTGTATTTTTGAAGATATGTGATTTAAAGTCGATTGTGAATATAGATAAAGGGGTTTTTCATAAGGTAGTTCTAACGACTCAATTTAAATACTAGATGAGAAGGTAGCCTAGTATAAGGCACTTGCATGTTTGGGGTTGTAAGATAGAAGTAAGAATTTGTAGTCCACATGGGAAAAAAATTAACTCAAGAGTGACCCGTGGAACTTTATTGGTTATCCAAAAAAAATTAAAAGGTTTTAGATTTTAGTATCCTGGCCATATTACTATTATTGTTGAAACTGATTGAGAATGGTAAAGTTTGTGGGATTGTAGCACCATGTATTATGGAAATTCAAGAAGTTAGAGTTCAAATTCTTTTGTGTTCAACTTCTTCTAATGTTGTTGTTCTTCCAGCTATTGGATGTTTGACAATTTACCAGAACAAAAAATTAATGATCAAACACATCACTATGAAGTTTTCATTAATGAACCTGCACAAAATGAACCATAAGAAACGATATTAAAAAGGTCCAAAACAACATAGACTTGATATTCCTGATGATTATTAGTACACAACACCTTCATTCTTCTAAAAGTAGAATCATATTTGACAATTGATGAAGGGTTTTAGTTTTCTTCAAAGAAATGCCCCTAGATCTCCTAGGCCCCTTGCAAGGACATAACCTTTGATCTTTCGGCCGGCAATGAGAAAACATCATTAGGAGAAGTAGGCACATGAAAGCTTTTCTTCTAGCAATTTCCAGTTGGAATTGCATCAAAATCAATCCTCGCTATGAAGGAAAAATTAAAGTTAGAAGTGTTTAAAGACAAAAAGAAGCTTTTAGTATGCACACTTACCTATCGTAGTTTCTATCCTATTGTTGTAAAAGTTTGAATTAGAAGGATGAAGCAGTCTCTCTGCTTCGCAAAGTTTTGAATTCAAATTAAGAAATAGAGTCACAAAAGTTTGAAGGTCAGCAAGTGCTCGAACCTCTAGTAGACTTTTTTCCTTTCATAGAAGGAGAAATGTTAATAAAAATCGAAAGAAAATCAAACGAGTGCAAAGATTAAATTCACAATACTCACAGTATTCGTTGAAAAAACAAGGCATGTTGTACTCGAATGAAGAGGGAACTTTCTTTCTAGTTATGCACCTCATTTGGAGTAATTACAAGTTTGGGGCAGGATTTGGGCAAGCAAGGAGAAAGATAATAAAAGCCATTTTAAGGATTAGCTTTTTTATTGGCATTTATTGGGTGATAGTTCGACCCGAAAATATTAGAGAATAATTCTACTACTTGATGTGATCCAGAGCCGAGCCAGACGAAGGCGAGTGCGAGACGAGACCCGTTGATAATCAAAGGTGGAACGATGACGCGATCGAAAGAAAAGTAAGTGAAACAAGCGATGGAATTGCTCGTTCAAGAAACCATTGATGGGAAGATGTTCAGGATGCAAAATGGGACAACTTTCATGTTCGGGTCAAGAATCGAATCAAAGTGGAGCAATTCAATACAAATAGAAGAAGCCAATGGCAAAAGTGAAAGCTATGCGGTCGCATAGCTATAATAGGCATGCGACCGCATGCATAGAGGCAGGGACTATGCAATCATAGTTCAATTGAACTATGCGACCGCATAGGTTTACACTATGCGGTCGCATAGTGTTAAATCGGGCAGAATTTTTCTTTTTTCGCGTTTTTTCCATATTTTATTATAGTTCTATTTTTAGTCAAATTCTAGAGATATTGGACGAATATTTTTCAGATTCTACTAGATTATTAGAATTTTATTCCTTTTCGACTTCTATCTAGGATCTAGTATAAATAGAAGTACAATTCTTCATTGTTTTTTTTAATGAGACATTATATAAATAAATAACCATTTCCTTTTTTTCCATAAAATGCAGCCACAATCACAGGAAGATGCCCATCTTCATGATCTGCAGTTTCTATTGTAACTAATTTTTTGTTCTTACATACCATTGCCTTGGCCAGTTTCATTGCACCACAGATCGCAGCAAGAGATAAGGCCGTAGCTCCGTATTCATTTTTCAGTTTTAAGTCAGCTGCATCCATCGTGATTACAAGTTTTTCTGCAATTTCAATGTGTCCAGACAAAATTGCAATGTGCAGAGCTGTATCTTTGTGTGATGAAACTATTTCCCTAATCGCATCTTGATTCTGCCGAAGGATTTCTTCTATAGAATGCCACTTACCTTCTTCAATTGCCTTGTATAAGTGCTCGTAAGCAAGGTGCTTTCTCGACCCTGCAAACAATGTTGTCGACCTGTATGTGAGGGGCTTGTGTCGAATACAAAGTTCATTAAATAAAAGGGAAAATTGGTGCCACCACATTGTTCTTGTGGAAGAATATCTAAGAGTTAAATTTTATAGATAGTTACTGAAGTTTACATGACAATTTAACAAAGATTTGAACAATTTTCGTCTTTGAGAACTGATTGTGCAACTGTAATAAATGGTTGATGACTAACTTACTCATTTTTAAATAAATGAGAACAAATAATGCAATTTCGTGTTTCTTATAACATGATAAGTTTTTAGACAAACTAGTTCATTACAAGTATTGAAATAGTACCATTATCTTCGACATGACTCTCTTCATCGTGATTTGAGCTTGGCGCTGGTTGTCGAACCCGAGCCCAATCCCTCTCAGTCAAATGAGTCCATACATAGTGAGCAGAAATGTATTGCTGATCCACATGAAAGTTGGATTGCATGTAGAGCCAAAGCATTCTTTTTCTTCCATTTTTCACGCTCATGTTTATTTGTCTTATCTGGTTTACTCTCGTTAGAGACAACATCCCAAAGCCCATTCCCAATGAAATAATTTTTCAAGCAATTTTTCCAGGTTTCAAAACTATCCTCAGTTAGCTCCTCCAGCACAATAGCCACACCTGCTAGATTAAGCTTTGTGTTATCTGTTCGCCAATCAAAAAATGAAAGTTTAGTGACAAACTTAAAGCAAAAGAAAAGAAAGTTTGATGACTAAATGAAACAATGCTATAAGTTGAGTGGCAAGCAGTTTTTCAAACTAGTCAAGAAAAGTTGCTGTTCCTGGCACTGTGAATGGACCATAAAAAGTACTATCTTCTTTGTTGCTTCGCAAGTTTTATTTGTGAACTAGCAATTGAATAATAGAGCTCAAGTTGAAAAAGGAAACTTGAGACAACAACCACAAATGAACAAAAAAAATAATAATAATAAAATAAAATAAAATAACGCAAAGTAAGTTGAAGCATCTTACTTGACTCTAATTCTGTCATTTTCTCTCACGACGAAGAACAATTGTAAACATGCTATTATCATCGAGAAAGGCAAGCAGTGTTTATACATGCACTCTATAGTATTGCCCTTTGCTCAAGGTACACTATTATTATTATTATATATATATTTTTACTTTTACTTTCTATCTTCTATCTTTTTGTCTCCTTCTTTGCTGTCCACAGACCTGGTGCCTTCCTTAGCAATTATTCTCAACTTCTTGGATCCAACAAGGCAACAATGTGCTGCACATTGTGCAGAAAAACAATATTTACCCAACAAATTAGAAAAAAAAGTTCCTAATTGAAATGTTTTCAAATTTTCCTTTTTTTTTCTTTTTAATTAAATTAACCACGACAAATTAAAAGTATTTATTTACTGAAAAAAAAAAAATACAAATTTACGAGGAAAACATGTAACTTAACTTTGGACTAATTAATTTTCTGATGGGTAAAATCTCAAATTCTTTAGATATGCAGATAATAGTAAAAGTATAAGAGATTATGCTACACCTCTTTATAAGTTTTGTAGTATGCGAGTGAAATAAGAAAATTTATACAATAGCCTGGAAAGTTCATGTAATTTGCTCTAAATAAAATGTTCTTTTTACAAATTTTTAAACTAATTTAAATAATTGTAAAAACAACATTTTATTTAGAGAAAATTATATAAATTACAGCAGCCATTTAGCTCAAATTTCACAAAATAATAGTGATTTGAACTGGTTTAAAAAGATTCAACCCTCATTAATTTAAAAAATTAATTTTTTCGATAACTCATTTTTACTACTTTCAATAAAATAATTTTACTTGTAAATCTAAAATTTTTCCTATTCTCTAACTGCACAATCTCCAAAAAATTATTATTATAAAATTTATTTTTTCGGAAAGAGCTCGAACAAAGCTTCAGCCTTTGTTGGCAGGACAGCATTGGAGCAAGGTAGGCCCACTTCTTTAAATGAACTTAGGCACTTCGCATTATAGGAAAACATGTGATTAAAATTATATTATCATTAATCAAGTTTTAACTAATTTTATTCAAAGATTAGGTGTTAATTATATTATCAAATAAGGTAGGATTAGTAATTAACCCAGATTTGCAAGTTGATTAACTAATTTCAAAATCTTAAAAACCCAGATCTCTCTCTCACATGCAGATATTCACACTGTCGTTGATGCACTGGTATAGTGTTTTTGGGACTTTTTTATTCTGCTGAAATTCGAAAGGTAATGAATGTGCTAAGATGAGATTGGGAAATGTAGCTTCTGCAAAGCATAAAACCACCAAATTCCTATTTCATCTTCTTCATAGATCTGCATTGGGCTTCCTTTTCTTCGTCTAGGCTTTCTCTTCTTCGTATATATTCTCATTTCTCATTGTAGAGGTGGTGATGATGGTTGTGATTGAGGATGTTGTGGTGGTGATGCAGGTTGTGGCGCTTAGGCATTTGTGAATTATTTGGTGGTGGTGGTTAACGCGGCATTTGAGGTGTAGTTGGTGATGTTGGGTTGGAGGTGGTGGAGGATTTGATGTAGAGATGGTGATGATGATGGTAGTTTTGATTGAGGTGGTACTGGTTTTGAAGTGTTAGGGTTGATGCTGGTGGTGGTGGGAATGGGAGCAGGAGCGGGGAGGGATAGGTTTGAGAAAGAGTTGTTGTAGCCAGATAATTGTGATCAATAAAAAGAATAAATTGTGGTTAATAAATAACATTTGACCTAAAAATATGTGACCTGTGACTAAATTTGTAATTGTGACAATTTATATTTTTTGTGATCGAGAAATGAGTTTTCACCAATTAATTTGATAATTTGTGATCATGAAATATGTTATGACCTATAAAATTTGCGATTTGTAATTGAGAAATAAGTTGTAATTAATTTGATAATTTGTAATCGAGAATTAACTTAAGACCAATTTGTGATCGTGAATAAGTTGTGACTTATAAAGTTTGTTATTGTGAGCGATAAATTTGAGAAATTGTGACCGATAAATAACATGTCACAACTAGACATATATCTAATTACATCTTCTAGGTCACTGGTTACAAGTTACATGTCATTGGTCACAAGTATCAAGTCACATTAGAATTGATAAAAGGTCACAATAAGACATATTTGGTCACAAATCCCAGGTCACATTATACACTGATAACAACTCACAACTAAACATATAACTGATTACAACTTTCAGGTCACTGGTCACATATCATTGGTAACAGATCACAACTAGATAGGTATTTAGTTACAGCTATAAGGTAATAGGTTATAGATCAAAATGCCATAAATCACAGGTCACATTATGCATTGATAACATGTAACGACAAGATATATTTGATTATAGCTCCTAGGTTACATGTCAAACTAAAGAAAAATATTTTCGAAGAATTTATACAGAAAAAATTGATTACAGAGAATCTTGTCTTTGTAATTACACAAAATTTAGGAAATTCTACTCAATATCCATTTAAAAATACCCCTAATTCGAAATTCAAAGAAAATAAAAAATTGCACTTTCCAACAACAATCAAGTTTCAAAACAGATTTTAACCCTTTAAACAATTAAAATAAAATATAAAGAATAATACTAAATCCTTTACATTTCTCCCTCATCCGTCTCCTTCTCCAACCTCAATTCCCCACATTCAATTGAATGACCAATACATAATAATTGTTACAAACCAAGTTAATAACCAATTCTTGCTGTATACCTCCAACAAAAAGTTCTCACACTATTCAAAAACAATGGACTATGCAGACACTATCACTTTTTTTTATCATTTCATGCACATATGGTAGACAGGCTCTGAGCATGAGACAATAATTGCTTTGTTGTTGAACAATCTGGTGACTTATCTGTATGATTTAGATGTTCGACGGGGAATCCTTCATTGCTAAACAATGGCGTATTTCAAGGATGAAAACAATTTCTTATCCGGTACCACTATTTCCATCAACACTTTTTATATATACATCCACTTTTAAAAATTAAATTTTATTATATTTTAAAATCATATATAAATTTACTTAAAAAGATATAAACAAAATTAAATAAAACTACATAATTCTAAATTGATCCACTAGTTCTTATTTTCATTTATGCTTAACTAGAATCCTAATAGAAAGAGAAAAAATACATGAATATAATTATAGGTGATGGTGGCCCTAAATGTGATTTTTGTGTCAGGAATTGACACGACTTGTTCCGAATCACCCTAGTGGACCGGAAGCGTGACGTGCGCCGAGGATAAATGCTGACTAGATGTCAAATCTATTACCAAAGCTGACATAATGCGATGGGTCCAAATTATTTACTTTGTGCTCCATCAAAATGAGTTATAACACTCAACATGTCGTGTGGCTCTCATTCGAAATCATTAGGCTCTTCCAGCTAAAAAAAATCAATTTCCACTTGTAGGAAAATTACGAAAAAATTTATGAGTTGATAGCTCGGTGAGTGGAGAAGTTCGAAAATAATTATACTTTTTCATTTTTACATTTTTATCGAAAATCGAGTTCATATCATTGATAACTCGTAAGATAACATCATATAATTATAGCCAAGACATGAGACATTCACATTACGTGGTAAAATATCATTTCAAGTCATGATATAATCATAAGATGGTAATCATGCTATAATCTCATCACATCAGATGTATTGAAAAATTCACCAAAAATGTACCATCTGACTAAAATCTGTAATCCACCTATCGGGCTAAGAACTTTCGCCACGGGCCTTTGGCCTCTCTGTGAAGGAAAGCGGGTCTCAAAACCTCTGATAATCAATTCTAGAACACAGCCAAGGCTCCTCAGTGAACTATATATACACAATCACAACCCCTTCATCCCCAGTCGACCCCTCAGTGTAGTATAGAACACGACCAAGGCCCCTCTGTGAACTAGAAGAAGTACATAATCACGGGTAGTTTTCTGGTCGATCTCAATATCATGTCTCACATATCAAACAAATTTCAATATCACATGTCTCATATACCAAGTCACAAGTGTACAATAAATAATCCTTAAAATTCCACATGTATCATAATAAAAGAGATTTCCATAATAATCATGTAATTCGAACACATAATTGCACATACTTTAACAATATACTTAATTTATATATATTTTAAAAGTATAGATATTTTTCCACTCACAGAGCTATGTACACCAATATCAGCTCGATTGGTAAGTTGTCCCGATATCTGTATCGCCGTCTAAAATATGATAAAATTTTTAAATCAACAATTAACTATTTTAAGTAATCTCAATAATTAAATAGGCGATACCCAAACTTAATCATTTCATGTTTAAGCGATTTCTAAAACCTCTTTAATCACTAAAACTAGTTTTTCTTTCATTTTACTCAATTTCATAATTTATTATATTTAATCCCTTTAATATATTGAATTTAATCTAACAATTTAACAACTATAAAATTAAACATAACTTGACAATAAATAACTTTTTACTTACCTTTAACTTCAAAGAATTTAAGCCTAATAGTAGAAGAACTTATTTTCTAACACGTTAGCGAGTTTTCCATTTTTTTTCTTTTTCTCCTTCTTCCCCCCCCCCCCCCCCCCCCCCAACCCTTCTTCACTCTCTTTCTTTCTCCCTGTTTCCGTTTCTCTCTGCATGTTTTTGTATGTGTAGGCAAATGGATTTGTTTGGCAATGGATTGATATAAAATAAATGCACCACATCACCTTTTTTTTTTTTTTAATACTTTTGACTTTTCTTTTAATTAAACTAATGTATTACAGGAATCATATCAGATTTCGTTTGCCTTCAAATGAAATCTGATGCAGTTTCATCATTTAATCAAGAAAGAAGAATAATTGTAGCCAACAAAGTTAGTAAAATTCTGCTTGCTTAAATTGAACTTTATTCTTCTTTGTTTCTTTATCTTTTGTTGTTTGAAATATTCTAATACTCAAAACTTCAATAAACAAGGAATTTATTTCATGTTAATTTAATGTTCAATCAATTCAGATTTGTTCTTATTTAATTCATTTGGTTTAAGAGTTTATGATGTTAGGGATTGGGCGAATCTATAGTGTTAGGGATATATTTAAAGTGGGATGAATACATACAATTCATATGGATAAATATTATTTAAATGAATGAATTTAATAAGGATAAGATTGGAATATGACATGGATGTAAATAGTATTTTTGTAAGTTTTTAAAATTTTATTAGGGATGAATTTAGAGTGGGATGTACTTATAAAAAATGTGGATGAAAATAGCAGTACTCTTTCTTATCTCTAATCCCATAATAATACAACCACTATGTGGGCACTTCTCCTTCCCGACGATGACCAGATTGGACCGCCACTACCACTGCTGCTTCGCTTCAAATAATAATGGACCTGTTGCTTTACGCTCTCACCGAAAACCACCACCTCCTCCCACCCTATATACGAGGCCAGGGCTGTGGAACTTTCCATTGCCTCCATTAAGTAAATTAAAATCATTTACACCGAATTTAATAAGACTACATTATACACGAAATTAATAGAATGAAGTGAGGGAGAAATTAAGAGAGGTTAGATGAATTGGGAGATAATTTCGAATGAGGTTTCCATCCAATTGAACGGAGAGAAGGAATTTGATTGTAAAATATGGCTATTTCAGTTTCCCTCAATTAAATCGTAATAAATTTAATTAAAATCTTATTCATGACCTGAATTTTGAAAAGCAGTCCTTAAGTTTTTTTATATTGGAAGTGGATTTTTTTCCCTCGGGATTATAATGTTGATTTAATTGCCTAATCATGCTAGGCCAAGTGCTAAGCATCAAATTATGGACCAATTTCACATTTTCTTATACTACAAATACTGAAATAAAGAAGTAAGAATAATAAATCATCAAGGGAAAATTGCAGCTGTGCTTCCAAACCTTTTAAATTTCATTTCTTGCAACCATGGTCCTAAACCATTCAAGTTCCTGTGGCTGAAGTCCAAATGGATGGAAACCGTCCACTTCTTTCATAGTATTCAATCACGCCCCAAATATCTCCGCTTATCTCAAATGCTAAATTTATATTATTTCTATCATGATCTCATGTCATGTATACCATATATATTTGAAAATTTATCTTTTCATTCTTTCTCCTCAATTCGCTACTTGTGGCTAAATAGTTGTTCTAGATTATCAATTGTTTCAAGCATTTGCATTTCCCCATTGAAAATGAACTTTAGAAAATAAAACCCATTCAAAATCCAATTCCCTTTTGTTCTGACGAATATAATTTAATGATCGAAATTTAGGGTGTATGGGGGAGGGCGAGGGCAGAAGAAGATGGGATAGTCAACTTAAGAAAAGCCAAAATTCCAATAACGAAGAAGAGAAAAATAGAGATTTCTATTGCTAGAGATAGAACCAATGAAGTAGAGGATTTGAAAACAAATTTTTGGAATTCAGGAGTGACGAGAGTGATATTAATTCTTTAGGTAAAGATGAGGACTTGGTGAGTAGTAATGGAATTGATGCTGAATAGGAGGAATTAGAGAGGTAGCAAAATGGGTATTAAGATTTGGGGTTCTATCTTAAAAAGTGAACATTATTAATAGAAGTAATCCAATATTTTATAACTTAATCTATATTTTCATCTTTATTTGATGTGAGATTTTATTTTTTAACTTGCCTCCGCAAGATGTGGCTTGTTTGAGTAGATCAATTCTGAAATTCGTATGTTCATTTTTTAGTTTTAATTGGATTGAATTGCTTATTAGAGTTTAATGAGCTCCGATACCGTATTAAAATTTGATGTTCCGTCTAAAAATATCAACCTCATTAAGAAGAGTAGTTTAATCTTTTATAAGTTGGTCTATATTTTGATCTTTATTTGATGTGAAATTTTATTCATTAACAATAGGGAGGCGATTTTTGTGGTGAAAAGCGGGAAGCAAATGTTGAGAAGACTGAATGTCATACGTACCTGATTTGACGATTTTTAAACTATGTATCGATTACACGTCCAATGATTGTAATATTGTACACTCGAGATACTGTTGGGTGCGGAAGCTCGAATACAACTTGTTGATTCCAACGGATTGTAAAGAATGAAATTTAATGACAATATTATGAAGTAAACAAGATCACACCACAAATAACAAGATTTAGTTGTAAAGAGGAGCAAGAAGGATTAAATGCTGAGGAACGATATTTATTATTAAACAATATGGAGAAAATATTAGAGAACAGTAATAAAAGCTTCTTGGCTACTTATTCTAAACGGACAAAGGAGCCTTGTATTTATAGGCCACGTTCCAAATCCTAGAAGAGTCCTAAAAGGCAAAAAAAAA
>NC_036238.1:1113828-1116667 GCF_002742605.1 Olea europaea var. sylvestris | reverse complement strand
AAACAGAGACACCGCCTATGACAGTTTTTGTGATAAAGTATATAGAGTTCATAATCAATGATAAGATTCAAGATACGCCTGAAAAGTTCCTTCCAAATGTCACAAGGACATATTTGGCTTCTCAACTATACAACTACGAGAATCAAAAGTGAATCATTTAATGTGAAACAGACTATGTTCTAGTTCCAAGGAGTGTGAGGAAGGCGTGCAAGTCGATGAATGCCTAGAAGAAATTAAAAACAATTCACTGACGTTATTTAATTTTGTCAAGCCTGTATGTTGTCTAGATGTATTTCGTCAAACCTGCGGTGTATGGGGAGATGATTAATCAAACAAAATCATGCTTTGTCGTGTATCTCATTTGTGGAATGGATGTTAATTGTGGATCATTAATCTCATCCTCTCTTGCATATTTTATCGATTTATTTTATTATCCTACCATGTTCAGATTTAGGCAGAAAACATGTGTATTTTTAATACATCTGTACACATATCATATGTAAGATTCTGAGTTTTGAGTCACATTTGGGAGTAGGAATTTTCAAATGACACTAGCAATTATCCTATTTTTTATACAGTTAATGCATCAGCCTATGGCTTTTGCCTAACATTATTAACACGAATATGTATCTATACAAGTACTTTGTTGTTTGAGGGTTTAACTTTGACAATCAAAAGCTCTTCTTCTTGAGTCCTTGGTAACTTATTCTTCTTTGATATAACTTCCCAGAGCAAGAACGTTGTCTATCTTCGTGGATCTGTATCAGAAGCAGTTGTTACTATTATGGCTGCAACTGTGCTCCAAGTTTCTTTATTGGCAAAAGTCAACGTTGTTAAGAATATGGTAAAAGGGAATGTTGTTCAAGCACGATCAAACACCAAACGTGCTAAAAGTGAAGGAGAACAATAAGTGTGAAACAGAGGAACAAAGATTTAAAGGTAAAGTTGTCCCAAAATTCACCTTTGAGGACAAGGACTTCTTAAAGGAAAAACAGATATTACGATTTTATTTAATTTGTAACTTTTATGTTAAATTTTTTGAAATGTGTATTGATTTAGAACTTTGAGCTTGTTAGTTATGGATAACTATACTGGAATCAGTTGTTAAATAAGCGAATAGAAGTAATAATAAGTTACTGAAACATATATTCATTTGCAAAGCAGGTTAAATGACGAGAGATGTGATCCAGTTGGTTCGTTGCGTTACTGTTTTCCCCTTTCCTCTTTCTTGATTTTGGAATGAATACCCTGTTAACATCTTATGCTGCCACCGGTTATTTTTTTTTTTAGGCATAAGGTTGTTAGGTTTAGAGAGGATGTGTTTAAATAAAATATTATGCATTGAGAGTTTTCTAAACTTATCAATATTTAGGTATTCATCCTTTTTTTAAGGCCATTCCAACTTAGACATTAGTAGGTTATCAGTCTAAACCTTCATACGGTTTGGATTCCCCAACCTCTAATATATGTTGCAAATAAGTGGACACAAGGAGTGAAACTTCACCTTACCTCACCTCCACTATTACATCTTTTGCGGAATAATGGACCGACGAAGACTCTAAACAACTTATGCTTTTTTACAATGTCAAAGCATACAATGATAAGGACAGATAAAACTAACAAATCTATACTATAAATATCACCAGAAGCCATATATCATCTTGTCCTTGATCTTCAAATATGATTTGTCATTCTAATCGATGTCAAACCCTGCTTATTAAATCAGGTATGCTCTCTCACAATCCTTCAAATGCATCTGGTAACCTCATTTTAAAGCACTTTCCTTTATAACCAACCTTTGCAGTGCCCGTTTGACCAGTTTAAAGTATATGGTTCTTGTAAAAAAAACTTCGTGCAGGTCAGTTTTCTCTAAAACATCTTATAGTTAGATAAAGCATTTTCAGACAAAAATTCAAATAGGTTCAAAAGTAACTTTTCACTTTTGAAAAGCCTTTTTACGGCCGGCAATCTAGTCAGCGACACTACCGTCTTCCCTCCATATGCGAGTAATTTTACATCCATTTTTCTATTTCTTTGTTGGATTAACATGTAAGCAATCTTCGAATCCTCATCTGCCCAAGTTCCAGAGTATCGTTATTGATAACGGATTTTAAGGCTTGTGGCAAGAGCTTTTATCTCAACTTCCAGAATAGGGCAAACCCCATTAAATTTTTGAAATCCCCATAACATATCCCTTGAGTTGTTCCTTATCACACCCCCGCCAGCCGCTTATAGATCATCCTTAAGGGTACCATCAATGTTTAATTTAACCTACCCTTCATGAGGTTTCTTACATATTATAGTAACAGGAAATTTCTCTGGCCTATTAGTTCAACCTTCACCAGGTTTTCAGTTAGAAAGTCAATTCTCTTTATCAATTTCAGTATCGAATAAATGAATTATTGTCTCCAAATATTCAAGTATTCACATAATCAACAAATAGTTGGTTGTATTATTCTTTTATAGTGTGATACCACTTTGCTTTACATCATTATTAATATCGTAAATCAAATTGCAATATCAAGGACCATTTAATAGGATAATTGCACACTTTGATAGTAAGACCATCTCCAACCTTACACCAAACTAAAATTCATCTCCAACCATTACACCAGTACTTACACTAAATAAACAATGTTTAACCATTTTTTTCTCTTTTTTATTCTTAATAATTTATCTATTTGAAAATATTATTTATTTATTTATTTATTTTACAAATACATAAATTACTAAATAAATAATTATGTTAAATTAAGGAAAAAATTAAAATCATTAATAAATATAAAAAACATAGTACAATTATTAAGAACGCTACAAAAATAAAAATATTAAATCATAC
>NC_036238.1:1087380-1106623 GCF_002742605.1 Olea europaea var. sylvestris | reverse complement strand
TCCGCCGCCGTTACCTCACTATCAACCAAGAAAGCAACATCTCTTTCAAGGCAAAGAATGATAGACGCTCGTGCCTCAAGATCTAACTCTTCCCAATCCTCGTCCGACATATCAACGTGCTTCTTCTCCTTTCCCGCCAATGCCTTGTGCAACTTTTGAGAAATCAACAAATTTTTCATTTGCATTCTCCAATATGAAAAATCATTCTTCCCATTGAATTTTTCTATCTCATACTTCCCAATCTTCACCATTCCTCTAGTAGACATGATTTACTCACTTGTTTACCGAAAATAAATCACAAAAGTTCACTTGGGAATTTTCACAAACACCTTGTGCACAACAAAGTTCAAGCAACTCACCACAAAATCGAAGCTTAACCACCTTGATTTTGGAAGGAGCTCTGATACCAAATTGTTGGGAAAACACCTCCGAATGAATGCCCAAAGATCTAACTAAGTTGGCAAAGTGAAAATTTCCAAAACACTTGAAGAACAAAAAAATGAGGAAGAAATGAATCCAATGGAATATATGATAATCAATGTGTTTGGATTACTTGAACAAGCCTCAAGTTAATCCCCAAGAAAGAAAATACCTTTGAGTTTATACCCAAGATGAACACCTTCAACTTGTAAAATTCTCTCCAAAGTTTTCTCTCTTTTCTCTCTAGGTCTTGGGTTGTGAATGTTATGTTATATGAAAGAGGGAAAAAATGCATATATATATACATGCCGGGGCGCCTAGGCGCCATGGAAGTGGCGCCTAGGCGCCAATATTCTGCTTCCCTTCTGCATTCGGGGCGCCTAGGCGCTACTTGCCTTCTCTTCCCTTTCTTCTCTTCTTGCTTCCCTCCTTTTCACAGGGTCCTTTGAGTTTCCAACATTGTTGGCAATCCTGTGTCGTTTTTATTTCCACCTGGTACTGTGAAAGCTGTTGTGAACATTACAGCAGCAATTAGAGTGCCCACTATCATGCTTGATGTTGCTGTGTTTTTCATCCAGTTTTCTGCTTCTTTGGCTAATTTCTTGTGTTCATCTCTGAATACCATTTCGGGGGTTTTGTTGAACTCATTTTTTTCCTCTTTGAGTTTGGGTTGTACTATGTTCTCGACTTCCTGTGTATTGGAAGAAACAACATAAGATGATGAATCAAAATTTTGGATAAGATAGATCAACGTAGCATTAGAGTAGATAAAATGTCATGAATTCCAATTTCGCCTCTTAATATGGAATAAAAAAACTATACGATATGGTCAGTCTCTTGAGACTCCATTTTGGGATGAAATCATGTGCACAATTTTTCATAAATAGAGGGTGACACGACTTGAACTCGGGACCATTACCTAATTCGTACCATATTATATTACCTCATCTAAAGTTTAAATTTTTAGAAACAAGACGAACTTATTTATGTGAATTACGTCTTTAATAATTGTTACCTATTTATGAAAATTGTACATGTATTGCAGAGAGAGAACATTTAGCCCTTCGCTATTATTTTGAAAAAATGATGTTTTGAATAGTGTTTTTGGAGAATGTATAATTAGAAAGTAGGAAAAGTTTTGGGTTTAAGTGCAAATTATTTTATTGTACGAATGTATGGGTGAAAATAATATGAACATTAAAAAATTTTATTTTAAAAGGAGACAAACATGGACTTGATATAAAATTGAATAAATAAGTATATGATATCTTTCAATAATTTAAACTTTAGATATGATAGCTCGAAAAAAATCACAATGGGATACACACATGTGCGCACGCACACACACACATACACGCGCTCGGCCGGGCACACATCATTACCTTAAACCATTGCAGTTCCCTTTGCATTTGTAGGGCTTCTCCAGATACCCTCTCAAGTTGAGACGGAGGAGATAATTTTGCAGCAAGCTGTAAAAAATTGTTCTTAAAAATATCATGCTTCTTTGCAATTATACTCTTCCTTGCTCCTAAATCAAATATAAGGCTATAAATCTCCTCTTGACGCAAAGCAATTGCGTGCGAAAAAATTGTTTTCCCATTTTTATCCTTTTTCCTTATAATTTCAGGATTCCATTTAATCATTTCTTTTATAAATTCAAGAATTCCATGTTGTATGGCATCATATATTATTTGATCAATGTGCATTTTTTCGAGCTGTGATTTGCTCGGTTGTGGCATTTCTTCAAACACGACACTTAGGAATTTCGCAACTTCAACATGGACTAACTTCCTCTGATATATGTAATTTATCTCTGGAACTGAAAATTAAGAAAACTAATGTTAAATAGCCCATCATATGTAATAGATTTCCAATACGTAGCAGAAATTTTATATATGGGAAGATAATACATACCAAAGAGTTGCAATATCCCCCAACCGAATTTGCGCACCAAAGCTGCAAAACAAGACTTTACTTAGAGGTGTCGAAATGTACTGGGTTATAAAAGCCTAATGCCACTTAATGAAAGCACAGACGGACCCATCATAGGCCACGACATAGTCAGCCCACTTCGAAGATCCATGGATCCACATGTTCAAAATAAATTAAAAATGATTTTGACCCAGGATGGACTGGCCTAGCTGAGCCAGGGTTAGTCCAGGAGTCATCCTTGCCTGATTTGTACCTCTAAAACTAAATTTAGGATGTATGAAGAAGACTTGAACAAGACGAGGAGGAATATGGTGTGATTTGATGTACCTCGCGTTGTTATAGTTAGGCCTCCATGTGCCTTCCCTTCGATCATATCTTCATCGGATGATTCAATTTGAATATTGTGATCATCAATACTACTTGATGTTTGCATTTCTACATGCTCATTGTCATGAGAACCGTGATGACTTTCCCAAGGTGAATGTACTCTTAAACCTTGTGTAAAAAGTCCAGACAAGGAATACTTTTCAAAATGATCATGTTCAACATGTGCATTTATAGCTCGTTTGTTATTTTGTACTAAAATTCAAATTTATCTAAATGTGCTCTTGTGGTACATTGTTTGCGAATGAAATTAATAGGAGAGCATTTGTATACTTACAACTGTAGATGCATCTTTCCCAAAATTTAAGCTTAGTCCCACTATAAAATGCAGAGGGCTTGTGAGCCAATATTCCGAGTGCAAAATTGCCACTAGGATCTGGGGTAACACCCAGCTTTGGGTACCTTTTCAATAGCTTAGAAGCAACATCTACATTAAGAAAACAGCCAGAATCAGGTATCCGTGTCATGGGGATTATGCCTAATCTCAATCACAATCACAACTTTTAGTAAAATGAAATCAGAAAACATATAGCCTCCATTTGAAAAATTAATAAATCAATTTATAAAGAGTAATACTAGTTGGTCCCATAGATAATAATGAATAGTAGTTATGAATTGTGGCTGAAATTAATATCTGATATTGACTAATTTTATATGTGCATTAATATAAGGTTGATCTGCAATTGATGGACTCAACGCAGGGTGTGATTATACTTTTCACATTATGCGTTCACTTACCATAAATTTCAGCTGTAATAAGACAATTAAGTAGTGTGGCTCCATTATCACCCTTTTCAGGACTTAGCTCATGTTTTGGCATCACTCTGTATAAATAACGAACCATGTCCTTTTGTCCATACAATGCGGCCACAATCACAGGAAGTTGCCCGTCTTCATGATCTACACTTGCAATTCTAACTAAATTTTTGTTCTTAATCATCATTGTCTTAGCCAGCTTCTTCGCACCACAGATCGCAGCAAGAGACAATGTCGTAGCACCATGATCATTTATCATTTGTAAGTCATCCGCGTTCATCAAATCTACAAGTTTTTCTGCAATTGCAATTTTTCCAAACAAAATTGCAATGTGCAGAGCTGTATCGTCGTGTAATGTAACTCTTGCCCTAATGGCATCTGGCTTCAGCTGAAGGAAAACTTCTGCATGATTCAAGTTACCTTCTTCAATTGCCTTGTATAAGGACTTGTAATCAAGGTACTCTCCCAACCCTGCAAACAATGAATTCAACCTGTATGTGAGGTGTTGTGTCAAATACAAAGATCGAATAAATAAAAGGGAAAATTTGCTCGACTTCATTGTTCTTGTGGAAGAATGTCTCACTTAAAATTTCTAGATAGCTACCCAAGTTTGCATGACAATGTGATGGAGATTTGAATTGTTTCGGTCTTTGAGAATTGAGTGTGCAACTGTAATGAAAGGTTGATGACTAACTTACTCATTTTTAACGATTGAGAACCAATATTTCAATTTCACGTTTCTTCTAATATGATAAGATTTTAGACAAGCTAGTTTCTCACAAAGATTGATACATTACCATTATCTTCAATTGGAATTTCTTTAACATAATCTAAGACTGGCACTGGCTGTTGTGCCTTTCCCGAAGCTCTCTCAGCCAAATGAGTCCATGCATATTGAGCAGAAATGTGGGGATCTTTAAACTTAGAAAATAGTGCTAGTCCACATGAAAGTTGAATTGCATGCAAAGCCAGAGAATTCTTTTTCTTCCATTCTTCATGCACTTGTTTATTTGTCATATCTGGTTCAATCTCCTGACCAGAGACAACACTCCAAAGCCCATTCCCAACCAAATAATTTTTCAAGCAATTTTTCCAAGATTCAATGTTATCCTCAGTGAGCTCCTCTGGCACAATTCCCAAACCTGCTAGATTATGCTTTTTATCTGTTCACCAATCAAAATGAAAAATCAGCGAAAAACTTAAAACAGAAGAAAAGAAAGTTTGATGACTAAATGAAACAATGCTATAAGTTGGGTGACAAACAATGTTTTCAAACTGGTCGAGAAAGTTGAAGTGCCTGGCATTGTAAGGGGACCACAGAAAAATAATACATTCTGGGTTACTTCAGGAGTTTTATTCAAAGCATAAAACTAGCAATTCTATAATAGAACTCGAGACAAAAAAGAAACTTTAGAAAAAACCACAGACCCAACAAACAATGCAAAGTAAATTAAAATCATCTTACTTGACTTTAATTTTGTCATCTTCTTTCACTGGGATAACACTTGTAAGTATGCTATGAGCATCAAGAAGGGCAATCAGACTTTATAGATGCATAATATAGAATTACTCTATGCTTAAGTAAGGTACATTATTTTATTTTTTTTACTTTTACCTTTTGTCTTCTCTCTCTCTCTTTTTCTTCTTTGCTGTCCAGGAACTGGTGTATTCCAAGCAATTGTTCTCAACTTCTTGGAGGGCCAACAATGTGCTGCACATTGTGAAGACAAACAAAATTTACAAAAAAAATTTGGAAACCAATAATGTTCCTAATTAAAATGATTTCAAATTTCCTCCTTTTTTTCTTTTTAATTAAATTAACCACGAGAAAGTAAAAGTATTTACGTGAAAATAAAAATAAAATAAAAATTTAAGAGGAAAACATGTAACCTAACTTTGGATTAATTAATTTTCTGATAAGTTAAATCTCAAATCTTTAAGATACGCAAATAAAAATCAAAGTGTAAGAGATTATGCTACACCTCTTAATAAGTTTTGTAGCGGGCGAGTGAAATAAGCAACAGCCTGGAAAATTTATGTAATTTGCACTAAATAAAATATTTTTTTTATCTAATTTAAATAGTTGTAAAAACAACACTTTATTAATAAATTTTTTCCATAACTCATTTTTAATCACATTCTCCCAATAATATAATTTTACATGGATACTCTTTATCCCCACAATCTTCACAAATAATCATTATTACAAAATTCATTTTTCACAAAAAATGGAGCTCAAACCGAGCCTCAAACCATGTTGGCAGGACAACATTGAAGCAAGGTGGCCCAACTTTTTTAAATGAACTTAAGCACTTCGATATTATAATGTTTGCTTAATTGGGCCAAATCATAATCGGCCTAGTGCTAAGCATCAAAGGGAAAAGTCATGTCTATTAGGAAAAAAATTCATATTTAAGGTAGTTATAATACACAATTTCAAAATTAAGAAAATAATTTTAAAGTTTCAAAAATTATGTCTTAATTAAGATTAATTAATTAAATAATACATTAAAAAATATTGTATTAATTAAATATATTAATATCACAATATTGTACAATTTACAATAGTAGTTACAAATTTTATGGATTCAGAACTTATTTTTTGGTTACAATTATCAAATTAATTGATCGCGTAATATTTATTAGTCACAAATCACAAATTTTTTATGTCACAATTTATTTTATCGATCATGAATTATCAAGTTACTAGGTCACGTATTATTTCTCGATCACAATTCACAAATTTTACAGGTCACAACATATTTTACAATCACATAATTTTATTATCAACATACCTTGGTTATCAAGTTTCCTTTATAATTTGAATCCCAATCGTATTGGAACAATGGACAAGGCGATTTAGTTCTATATACATAAATCTAATGGGCCGTGAAAGTACATACATATACCAATACAGCTTCCATTATTGGTGCCACAAATGAAGTGCAACCAGGTTTTGGAGAAGATCAGAGAGAAGAGCTCAGAGTTAAAAGCTTGTAGATCAAGACAGTAACTATTATTGGATGGGTTGGAAGCTTGCAAATCAATCAACCTCAAGTAAGAAGATAAAGAAATTTATTGCTTGGAATAGGTGTAAATTCTAAACACTTATGTGGCAATTGATTAGAAATGCGACACATAGCAATCTAGTAAAGATCTCGTCCATTAAACTTATTTTGATACCCCCCCCCCAAATCCTAATGGACCAGCGTAGGTCTAGAATTGTTTATGTTGTAATTCTAATTCTTGATTTATTGCATGATTTTATAGTTGAGTGATTCCTAGATTTGTTCTATGCGCTTATTTGAATGATTGCATTTATTTATGGATGAATGAGTGTATGTACGATTAATGAATGAAATAATAATCAATTTTTTTCCTAGCTATTAAAATGAGGCAAAAGGGAAACGATTTTGTTAGGTGACGTTTGTTAGAACAAGCACATAAGCTCTAATTTAATAAAGGCGAAATAGAATTCATCAATGGCATGTGGCTAAAAGAGAAGTACTTCAACAAGTTGAATTCTTATTAAAAAAAACACCATGGATACATTGACATTTAAAATGACAGAAACCAAAATGAACAAACAACAAATTTTGGGCGCCACATTCAGTATTACCATATAGCATGACTGATAATATTATTTTTCTTCCTCAATAGTATCAAATGCTATTTATTCAACCATACGCTCGAAACATAGCAAAACAGGATTTCTTCTTAGGTTTATCAAATATCCCGCCTACATAAGTCCGAATTGTCATCTCAATCAAAAGAGGAAACTGCAAGATGGAGAAAATTGCTATCGGAATTGTTGAGAGGATGATGATCGGAATGGTAACCCAAGACAACTTCTCATGCAGAATCAAATACAATGCAGAACCAAAGGATGCCATCATGGTAACAATCGAAAAGAACAGACACGTTAATCCAATTATTAATTTCTTAGGTAAGGACTTGAGAAAATCTTCTTCTGCATAACGCGCCGTAAGAATTCCTAAGAACATCAATAGCGACGTAGTCGAACTGAACATCGACAAGGCATTTGAAATCATGAAAATCAAGAATGGAGTTCTTTGTGTTTCCAGCATTGTCGGCAATCCTGTCTCGTTTCTATTACCACCTGGTATTGTGAAAGCTGTTGTGAACATTACAACAGCAATTAGAGTGCCTACTATCATGCATGATGTTGCTGTGCTTTTCATCCAGTCCTCTGCTACTTTGACTAATTTCTCGTGTTCATCAGTGAATAACATTTTGGGTGTTTTGTTGATCGCATTTTTTTCCTCTTTAAGTTTGGGTTGTACTATGCTCTCGACTTCCTGTGTATCAAAAGAAACAACATAAGATGATGAAAATTAGGATGCACTGACTCGAATAACAATCACAATGGGATACACAAATACATTACCTTAAACCATTGCAGTTCCCTTTGCATTTGTAGGGCTGCTCCAGATACCTTCTCAAGTTGAGAAGGAGGAGACAATTTTGCAGCAAGATGTAAATGACTGTTCTTAAAAATATCACGCTTCTTTGTAATTATCCTCTTCTCTGTTCCTAAATCAAATATAAGGCTGTAAATCTTCTCCTGACGCAAAACAATTGCGTGTGAAAAAATTGTTCTCCTCTTTTTATCTCTTCTCCATATAATTTCAGGTTTATATTCAATCACTTCTTTTATAAATTCATGAATTCCATGCTTTATGGCATCATATATAATTGTATCCATGTCCATTTCGTCGAGCTCTGATTTGTTCAGACGATGCACTTCTTTAAACACGACAATTAGGAGATTTGCAACTTCAACATGGACTAACTTCCTCTCGTGTATGTAATTGATCCTTGGAGCTGAAAATTTAAGAAAAAATTCAATTCATGTGTAGCAGAAATAATATACAAATAGGAAGATACTTACCGAGGAATTTCAATATCCGCCAACCTAATTTGCGCCCCAATTCTAGAACTGCAAAACAAGAATTGACTTAGAGGTATCAAAATGTGCCTTAACCCATGAAAGCACAACCGGGTCCATCACAGGCCATGGCATGGTCAGCCCACATCTACATTTGGATGGGCTCAACTGCGAAGGAACATGGGTTCACATGTTCAAAATAAATTTAGAAAAAGACTTGGGCCTGAGATGGACTGGCCGAGCAGAGCCAGGGGTGGTCCACGAGTCAATCATGGCCTGATTTATACTCTAAACTAAATTTAGGTGCGTGAAGAAGACCTGAACAAGAAGGGAAGGGACTATTTGATGTAACTTGAGTAGTCATAGTTAGGCCACCGTGTGCATCTTCGTCGCTTGATTCAAAAATTTGAATGTTGTGATCATGACTAGTACTTGATGTTTGCATTTCTACATGCTCCTTTTCATGGGACCCATGATGACTGTCCCAAGGTGTATGTACTCTTATACCTTGTGTAAAATATTCAAAATACTTTTCAAAACGATCAACGTTCAACATGTGTATTTATATTTTTATATTGTACTAGACAGTATGAAAAGGAAACTAAAATTTATCTAAATGTACCTTCGTGGTAATTGTTTGTGAATGAAATTAATAGGAGAGCATTTATATACTTACAATGGTAGATCCATCTTTCCCAGAAAGTAAGCTCAGTCCCACTAAGAAATGCTGAAGGCTTGTGAACCAATATTTTGAGAGTGGAATTGCCACTTTGATCTTGGGTAACACCCAGCTTTGGATACTTTTTCAATAGCATAGAAGCAACATCTACAATAAGAAAACAATGAGAATTCGGTATCCATATCATATGGATTAAGCCTTAATCTCAATCATGACTGAAACTTACAGTAAACCAAAATAAAAAAAAACAAAAAAACAAAAAAAAACAAAAAGCCTATGTCTGGCAAAATTTATGATCAATTTATAATGAAGAATAGTAGTAAATTCCACAAAATTTGTGGATAGTAATGAGTAGTAATTATGAATATACATTTGAAATTAATGTTTCACTTTGACTGAAATTGTGAACAATTTATAAATTGTATTCAAATAGTGATTTTGAGTGCTGCACACACTCAAAGTGAGAACTATGTCTTCACTACTGTGAAACAAAATGGCCACCTAAAATATGAAGTATATATGCATGGGTATTAGGTTTATTTTCAATTAACAGAATTATCCAAGAGTGTGATTAGACTTCACACATTATACATTCACATACCATAAATTTCAGCAGTAATAAGGCGAGTGAGTAGTGTTACTCAGTTTTCACCCTTTTCGGGACTCAGCTCATCTTTTGGTGTCACTTTGTATAAATAACGAACCATTTTTTCTTGTCCATACGATGCAGCTACAATAACAGGAAGACGCCCATCTTCATGACCTTTAGTTACTATTGTAACTAATTTTTTGTTCTTACTTATCATTTTTTCTGCCAGTTTGTTCTTGCCACAGATTGCTGCAAGAGATAAGGCAGTAGCTCCATAACCATTTGTCAGTTCTAAGTCTTGTGGCTCCATCGATTTTACAAGTTTTTCTGCAATTTCAGTTTGTCCAGACAAAGTTGCAATGTGCAGAGCTGTCTCTTTGTGTGCTGAAACTCTTGCATTAAATGGCAGTTCGTTCCGCTGAAAGAATTCATCAGTAGCATGCCAATTACCTTCTTTAATTGCCTTGTACAATGGCCTGTAATCAAGGTTCTCGCTCGACCCTGCAAATAATGAAGTCGACCTGTATGTAAGGTGGTTGTATTGAATACAGAGTTCATATAAAAAAAAAAAAAGGTAAGATTGGCACCACCACATTGTTCTTGTGAAGGAATATCTCACTTAAAATTTATAGATAACTACCCAGGTTTGCATGACAATTTAACGAAGATTTGAATGGTTTCTCTGAACTGATTGTGCAACTGCAATAGAAGGTTGATAACTCGCTCATTTTTAATGAATGAGAACCAATAGTGCAATTTCATGTTTCTTATAACAATATGAGATTTTAGACGAACTAATGCATCACAAGGATTGATACATTACCATTGTCTTTGTCATAACTTTCTTCGTCATCGTCCCAATCTCTCTCATGAGTCAAATGAACCCATACATCGTGAGCAGAAATGTATCCTTTAAACTCAGAGTACATTGCTGATCTACATGAAAGTTGAATTGCATGCAGAGCCAAAGCATTCTTTTTCTTCCATTTTTCAAGCTCTTGTTTGTTTTTCTTATCTGGTTTAGTCTTCTTACCAGAGACAATACCCCAAAGTCCATTCCCAACAAAATAATTTTTCAAGCAATTTTTCCAATTTTCAAAATTCTCCTCAGTTAGCTCCTCCTGCACAATTCCCAGACCCGCTAGATTAAGCTTTATGTTATCTGTTCGCCAATCAAAAATGAAAGTTCAATGACAAACTTAAAGCAAAAGAAAAAAAAAAAAGTTTGATGACTAAATAAAACAATGCTATAAGTTGGGTGGCAAACAATTTTGGTATTAAAATAAAAATAAAAATACCAAGACATTGTACATACATACACTAACAGTCAAGAAAAACTACAGTTCCCAACAGTGTAAAGGAACCACAAAAAGTAATATATACTTCGTTGCTTCAAGAGTTACATTCAAAGCTTAATATCAATGATGCTAGTTGAACTAGCAATTAAATAATAGAGCTCAAGAAGATAAGGAAACTGGAGACATCAAACACAAAAAATAAAAATAAACATAAATAATAATAATAACACAAATAAGTTAAAGCAGCTTACTCGACTCTAATTCTGTCATTTTCTCTAGCGAGGAAGTCAATTGTAAATATGCTATGATCATCAAGAAGGGCAAGTAGTATTTATAGATGAACTAAATAGTATTACTCTATGATTAAGTAAGGTACATTATTTTATTTTTTCACTTTTACTTTTTGTCATTTCTGTCTCTCTTTTTTTATTCTTTTTTGCTGTCCACAGAACTCATGTATTCCTAAGAAATTATTCTCAACTTCTTGGAGGGCCAACAATGTGCAACACATTTTGTAGACCCATTTTTTCTTTTTAATTAAATTACCATGACAAAGTAAAAGTATTTATTTACTGAAAATAAAAATAAAATACAAATTTAGGAAGAAGACATGTAACCTATCTTCGGACTAATTAATTTTCTGATGGGTAAAATCTCAAATCTTTCAGATATATATATACAAATAATACTCAAAGTACAAGGGATTATGCCACACCTCTTAATATGTTTTATAAAGTGTTCGAGCGAAATAAGAACATTTACACAATAGCATGGAAAGTTTATATAATTTGCTCTAAATAAAATGTTATTTAGATAAATTACATAAGTGGGTCATCTTTAAATGGGTCAAAAGTTTATAGGGCCCACTGTCTAGCAACCATTTAGCTGAAATCTCACAAGATAATAGTAGTTTGGGCCAACTTCTTTAAATGAAATGGAAATTACACCACCTACCCAATATTTAAAAAATATTCAAAAAATACGTATTAAATTTTTTTATCCCACAATTACTACAAAAATATAAGTAAATATGAAATGTGAAAACAACCCAATTTCTAGTGGTATTAAATATGGCAACTAAGTTTACTCCACTAAACGTGCTCTTCCTATACTTTGACAAATATCAAAATCTGCAATGGTTGCCCTTTCAATTTCTATGAATATCTATTATTGGAAGAAGGCTCCAGCAAAGAAATCCCAAAATCATCCCAAAGATTAATCCTATACAGATGTACAGCAAACACCATAACCTATAATATCATTCAAGAAATCAATTTCAAGATCATCATGTTCCCGTGATTAGGGCTATGTAGTTCACACATAATAGTGATGATAAATGCTTGGCAAGCCAGCACTGCTGATCGAATTGGAATGGTCAAGCCTCTTGTGAAGATTGTTACTGACGTTCCTCTTTTATATTGTAGCATGGGTGCAATCCCACACAATGAACTGAACTGAATGCTACATTTGGAAGTATTCTTCATTATTCTCCCCGTTTTCTTGGGATGAAAACATAGAGACATTCCAAATAAAATTCCATGAACTTTCACAATTGCAGCTATAGAGATAGTACACAATGATATGCAACAGTCATACATTCTTCACAATCAATTAGATAAGATATACAGATTTCCAAGAAAAATCATATGACGTGATCTAAGATCCAAATAATCCACAATCATTTCTAGTTATTACAACTAGTAGAGATACAAAATCGCATACATGAAATCAGATACGTAGGTGGAAATATAAAAAGTAAAATGTTAACATTTATATTATTTCCTGAAAGACATATGATATTCACAAAAAACGTATGATTGATTCATGTATCCTGGAAGGCATCTGCTTCAAAACACTGGTTGTCCCTATAGCTTCCAGGTTATGTGTTATTTTAACTTAACGTAGGAACGGAGTGATTGATTATTTGTAGCCATATCACCACCTACATCATATTCTATTTTGAGATCAGCCACCCTCTTATGAGTGCTCAATTTCGCTGAAATTGTCCACCTATTTGCAACCAATAATAACCAGAATTCCAGATGTATCAGTATTGCATGTAATGAAAACGTTAACTGAATCGACAACAGCATAAGATTTCTGTCACAGAAAGGTATGTTAATCAGAAGCACAATTAAACATAAAATCTTGCTTTGGGAGGAGGAGAATGAATAAACCAACCAGAAACATTGCAATCTTATATGCATCAAGATAACACAAATTCTGATGATAGATAACAGTACAAAGAATGTTCTTGAGCCTAGAAATTTTACCAGAGGACATTACAGTCAATTATTAGCAAGAATCTATGTGATGTGTTGAATTAATTTTAAAAAACCCATATATGAAACGCACTAAAATGATGAGAGTATGTGTCTGTACCCAATTCAAAGAATTCAGATCTAGGGTAGTAGTGGCGAGTCCATGATTTTGAGTTAGCATTGGCGATCATTGATTGTCGACCATCAGCCGCAATAAAGTATTAAAAGCTCGTTTGATGTCCTTTTTTTTTATAGCAAAAAATGCTTTTTGAAATAGTGATTTCATGGAGAACGTGAAGTTAAAAATAAGGAAAAAGTTATGAATTTGGGTGTAATATTATTTTATTGAAGAATGTATGGTTAAAAATAAGATAGATAAAAATGTATTTTGAAAAAAATGAAAATAAAACAAGGCCAAAAATTTGAATATAACAATTATTTTGTTCATATTGAATATATATAATTTTATTATAAGAATAAATCGTATATTCATCAAATGACATTGTTGCCAAGTTTCGTATAATTTAAAGGAAAGGCATGATTTGAAATCTTTATAATTTTATTAAACCCAATAAATGTAGTATATATTATTTTGTTGAATTAAGTTTCAAAAACCAAGTATGCCAGAGTGGTCAGGTGTTCAATGATTAGAATAGGAGCCCACGGTTCGAATCTTATCCAAATCTTTCCTATAGCATTAATTTTGGTAGAAATTGTAAAACTAAAAAATTTGCACATTTAATTGGTTGTGAAGAGATTCGAAACCGAGACCTACAAAACATAAGTATGAGCCCCAACCATTTTGGCCAGAGGGGAAATTTAAAAGAAGAAAGAATTATCAGTAATATAAGCTAAAACCTTAATCTATTGTCAACCAAAAAAGAAACAATTGCTTTCGGTGGATCCAGCTAGGGCGGCCACTACCTAGATCCACCACTGCAGGGTAGATTGAGTTTCCAAACTACGGCAAGTTTATGTTATTATATCCAAAAACAACCACAGTTATATATCACGTCCAATAACATTACCGTTTCATCAAAATGCAAATTATATAAAATAATTGACAAAAACCAAAAGATAAGAAACGTGATGAAGTCGATTTTGAATTTGTGTATTTCTCGCAGTTGTACAATGACCATTTTTGTCGAATTCCAGAATCTTGTTCACGAGAAAAGTAATTGAATTTGAATTTTTCATATCCATTGCAATTACAATTTAATGAGTGTAATGTATGCAGATTTAAATTTCAATTACAAAAGAATAAAAGAGAAAGTTTTTAAACAGTATTATTTGTATATTTATTTATGTTATACAGTATATTATAAATATATTATCATATAATAGTATATACTGGAATATTTTTTTCTTTATGGGTATATATGATTTCACTTAAGGCATTATACTGTTGATTTAATTGAGCCTAATAATGATGGAGCAATTTATTGTGGAGCAAATTAGGCCCAATGCTCTAAAAAATTAACTAATTTGATTAATATCCTATTAATTAAATAATTAAATGATTTCATCACGTATTTAATACATTCTAAAACTATCAAACCCACCCCTCCCACTCCCCACCCCCCAAACCATCGGTCCCAATTTTCAAAAAGCTCCCAAAGGAAACCCTCTCACCCAATCAATGTCATTGTGTTGCTACACCCGAATCGAAATTCAAACTTGAAGAATTTCAGACTTCATTGCTTGAGGTTTTGGAGGAAAAACAGTCGGTGATTGGTGAAAGTGAAGAATTCGACTATGGAAGCTCAATTGTTGGTGATCACAGTGATTGTGACGAAGACTTGGAGGATGTATAGAGTACTTAGATGGATGAGGAATTTAGTGGTGGCTACTGCGGTCGATAAGGCATTGAATGAGTTGCAATTGCACCTTTTTGACTAATTCTGTGCACTTTTTAGTACGTTTTCACTTTGATCCTTTGGGAGTTGAAAATGCCAAATTTTAATTGCTTCATATGATAAGAAATGAACAAATACCACTACAATTATTATGGTATATATACACTTGTTACTTACATGAGTGAAATGGTGGGAAGAAGAAGCGGAGAATAGAAGGAAAAGCTACATAAATAAGTAGGAAAAAAAAAAGTTGCAAAAATGGTGATTCAGAGGATGGAAATCTGCACACAAGTATTGAAGTTTGCAATTCAATTTGTTATCATTTTTGTAGATGCATTTGGCACTATTATATATATCAAACTACAAATTTATTAAATCACATGGTTCCTTCTGTGGTGTAAATTGATATTCCCCATTTTTCTTGCTCCATTTCTATATCGGAGGAGTTTTTTTTTCACTTTTTTAAATTCGTCACCTTTTAATTTTTTGTCACTTTTTTGAATACGTGTACGTTTTTTTTTAATTTGTGCCACTTTTTTAAATTCGTCACTTTTTTAAATTTCTGTCACTTTTTTGAATTTTTATCACTTTTTTTTTTCAAATTTGTATCACCTTCTTTTTTAGCATTTGTCCCTTTTTTCAATCTGTTTTTTTTTTTTTTATTTCTATCACATTTTTTAGTGACAAACATCACTTTTTAATAAAATTAACATTGTATGTTATTTTTTTAATAAAAAAGTGATACAAAATTTTTAAAAGTGGCATTGTGTCACTTTTTAATTTTACACAATATTTTTTATTTCCAAAAAAATTTTCATATGATTTTTCAAAACATCCCTAATTTTAAGGATATTTTTGTAAGTTGCCCTTTATTGTGGATAGTTGGCCCAATGAGTCTAATTGAAGGTGAATTGAGAAAAGGGCCACCGTTGTTAGTGATGGAAAACTTGGGTCTAATAGACAAGATAAATTTATGAGGAATTAGTGGCTTACCGGCCAATTTTTCAAACTGGCCTTTGACTAATGAAAAAAAAAAAAGGCAAAATTATAAAAAACAGTGAAAACCAAAAAAAAAACGAAGAGATTCCCAATTTTACCCTCACTTGAAAACGAAGCAAAGCCGAAGGAGACGGGAAAATACTGTAGCACAGTCGACCCAGTCACCGGCAAATAAGGAAAAACAGGAGACCCACTTGGCCAAAATCCCTCTGAAGAAGGTAAGAAATTTATACCAAAAAAAACCATGTTTATATTTTTATTTTTGGAAAAAAGTATGATTTTCTACATATTTCTTGAGAAATTCATGTGTAAATGTGGAATTTTGGGTTGATATTACTTGGGAAGGAGTGAAGATCGCCGGAAATGGAGTTTTCCGACGATCTCCTCATCGCAAACTGCCGTAAATGGCGACTGGGCGCCGTCTGGGCGCTCCCAGCCGCCCCCGACGCCCAGACGGCCCAGTTAACTGGGCCGCCGTCTGGGCGTCATCCCCAGTCAACTGGGCAACCCAGTTGATTGGGCCACCTGGGCACAGTAGTAACCAACCCAGTTGACTGGGCGCTCTGCCCAACTGGGTGCCCAGTCAATCGGGTCAACTGGGCCGGTCTGGCCCAGTTGACCCAGTTGACTGGGCCCTTTTTTTTATTTTTTTTCTTCTGGCCCAGTTGACTGGGCCGTTTTAAATTTTTTTTTTCCGGTTATTATTGAAGTTAATTAAATAATTATTAATGGCTTATTGTGTTATCTAATATGTAATTATTTATTTGAATTGGTTAATTTGAATGTTTATTATGTATTTAAAATTATTAGTAAATATAAGATGTAAATGTTATATTATTTATCGAAATATTTATTAGTTGCTAATTTAGATTAATTAATTATTTTATATTAAGTAATAGTAAAAAAATTAAAAGAAATAATATAATATTAAATAATGAATATATCTAAAGAATTGAAAAAAATATTTAAACATTTGTAAAATAATAAAAATAAGCAATTAAATTTGAAAAGTAAATTAGCAAAAAAAACTAAATTAGAAAAGAATTAAAAATAGTATTTAAACATTCATTAAAATTAAAAAAGTAAATTAAGTGTTAGAAAAATAATTAAAATATTAAAATAAGCATTTAAAAACAAGTGTTACTAAATTAATTTTAAAAAATGAAATATTAAATAAGATATATATAAAGAATTTAAATACATAATTAAACATTTGTAAATAATTAAAATAAGTTTTAAAACTTCATTAAAAATAAATAAGTAAATTAACTGTTAGAAAAAAAATTAAAATAAGCAATTAAAATATCAAAATAAGTGATAGTAAAATAATTAAAGAAATAATTAAATATTAAATAATATATATATATATATATATATATAAACATTTGTAAAAAAAAAAAAAAAGGAATACGCAATTAAATTTTGAAAATTAAAATATCAATCAAATAATTTTTTTGCAAGGCAATTAAAATAAAATTGTAAATATGAAATAAGCATTATGCGTAAAGAATTAAAATTAGTATTTAAACATTCGTTAAAATTAAAAAAGTAAATTAAGTGTTAGAAAAATAATTAAAATATTAAAATAAGCATTTAAAATCAAGTGTTACTAAATTAATTTTAAAAAATGAAATATTAAATAAGATATATATAAAGAATTTAAATACATAATTAAACATTTGTAAATAATTAAAATAAGTTTTAAAACTTCATTAAAAATAAATAAGTAAATTAACTGTTAGAAAAAAAAAATTAAAATAAGCAATTAAAAAAAATAAGCAATTAAATTAGGAAATTAAAATATTAATCAAATTAATTATTTGCAAAGCAATTAAAATAAATTATTAAATATTAAATAAGTAATATACATAAAGAATTAAAATTAGTATTTAAACATTAATAAAAAATAAACAATTAAATCAGGTATTAGTAAAATAATTAAAATAAGTAATTAAAATAATTAATTAAATATTGTAAAAGTAATATACATAAAGAATTTGAATAAATATTTAAACATTAGTAAAATAATAAAAATAAGCAATTAAATTAGAAAATTAAAATATTAATCAAATTAATTATTTGCAAAACAATTAAAATAAATTATTAAGTATTAAATAAGTAGTATACATAAAGAATTAAAATAAGTATTTAAACATTAATAAAAATTAAATAATTAAATTAGGTATTAGTAAAATAGTTAAAATAAATAATTAAAATATTAAAATAAACGATCAAATAAGTGTTAGTAAAGTAATTAAAATAAATATTTAAATATTAAATAAGTAATATATATAAAGAATTTAAATAAATATTTAAATATTAGTAAAATAATTAAATTAAGCAATTAAAGTAGGAAATTAAAATATTAATCAAATTAGCAATTAAGTATACGGAAAATATTAATTTATGTTCATTTCCTTTATTCCGTTATCTGTTGATTATTACATATAGTAGTAGTGTGTTAGTTTATTTTTGTAATCTTTTGTTTATCAATTACCTATCAAAAAAAATTTTGGTTTACCAATTATCTATTGCAAATGGTTCTAATGTTTGAAATTTTGCAGGATGAAATATCATTTGGATAACGTTGTCAGACAGATTCCTGGTAAAGTTACGTCGAACTGTAACTTTACCAGCTTCACTTTGGTATTAGATTTGCTGGATGACGAGCACACGGACATATTATGTCGTCGTGCTTATGGCCATTTTATTCGTTGTGTGACGTACAGTGGTCTGGACAGTTGCTCGATGCCCTACTATGTCGGTTGCTGAAAGCCAGTTGACGGAGATGCCCTCTATTTTGATCTTAGGGTAAGGTAGCGACATTCTCCATATTTGAGTTTGCCCTCATTACTAGACTGTGATGTACGGACGAAGAAGCGGGGAGGGCCCGTATTCCGAAGAATGGGAGGCTGTTAAATGAATATTTTCGTGGACAGATGACAGTTACTCCAGTGCAGTTGGAAGATGCATTAAGGAGATGCAATCAGATGTCTGATAGGTTGAAGTTGGGCTTGGTGCTTATCATCGAGAGCATACTCCGGTGTCATCACAAGAAGACATCGATTGACATTTTTCATTTGGAGGTTGTTGAGGATATTAATGCCTTCAACAACTACCCATGGGGTTGGAGATGTTTTCTTGATACATTACGCGTGTG
>NC_036238.1:1084946-1086428 GCF_002742605.1 Olea europaea var. sylvestris | reverse complement strand
ACAGTACGTTCTTTCTCCCTTTACCGCGGAGGCGAAGAGGAGAAGGTTCGTCGACGGGATGTACCCGAATTTATTCAGGGAGGTGGACCACGCCAAGTGGAAAGCCTTTGAGACGGAGTGGAGAGCACTGCAGCCTGGGTAAGTTTTGTATTTTATGTAATTACTATAGTACGCAGACGCTGACACATGTATACTTCATATAACTAAAAATTCTGTTCTTATTTTTTCAGGGCCAGCCGCACGATTGCTGAGAAGACGATCTCAAATGCTTACAAGTGGTTCCACGACATCACCACTTCGGGGGTTTGGCTCGCCGACGATGTAAGTGAAATGAAAATATTGTTATTTATTATGTACGTTCGAAATCAATTTTTTGAATGAAATTCGTAGATTAACTCCTTTCTTTATTGGTGTTTCTTTATGTAGCACATCGACTTGAGCATGGATTTGCTACGGGATCGTGCTGAAAGACATCTAAAATCGTTCAACATTCCTGGCAGACTCATATTGAACACCGAGTTCATCCGTGCCGTTGACATTGAGTACTAGTCGTTCCAGGCTATGGATAGCGAGTACACGGTGCCGGAATATATGATGGAATGGGTCGTAGGGATGTGGTCGAGTGTCGGTGGGAAGCCATGGGATGGCTGTACGCATATGTACGTACCAATATGTCTGAATCATCACTACATTGCAGTGGAAATCGTATTCGCCGACTCCACGATGTATGTGTACGACCCCGATCATTCATGCCTGACACAAGGCCAGCTCGAGCAAAATCTAGAGTCGCTGTCTGTGATCGTTCCCATGATGGCTAGACGAGCGAACATCACTGTACAAGACAGATTGGCCACCGTGCGGAACACGACGACGACGAGGCAACAAATATCGTAAGTGTTTGTAATTTTCTTTCTGTCATTTACATCTTAGTTTCTAACTAATTTTCGATGTGCTAATACAACATTGTTTAATTGTAGGGGTGATTGCGGCATGTTCGTCATCAAGTACATAGAATTTTTGAGTGTGGCACATAAGGTTGATGCAATCAACCAGGCATGGATACAAAATTGGAGAAATAAACTAGCATGTGATTTATTTGAATTTAATGGGGATCCGTAAATAATTGTACATATTTTTACATTTATTTAAACATTGTACAATTCATTCATTTATTTGTAATTACGAAAAAATTGTAAAATGTTGATTGCGTATGTAATATTTAAATATTTATTTTACAATGTAGCCTACCGTATAATGCAGTTTCTAGAAAAAGTTTCGATTTCAAATAATTAACATAAATAATATGCATAACAAATGAATGTAATGAATGAAATGTTTGAAAAAAATACTAAATCTAATAATTCGCATAAATAATATACATAAATAATTAACGTCAATGTTATAAATAATTACACTGCCAATAGTTATTAAAATTACACATCCGTTACATTGTCATGTAGAGGAATCTGACTTGTACAATAT
>NC_036238.1:1039563-1084478 GCF_002742605.1 Olea europaea var. sylvestris | reverse complement strand
TGTATATGGTACATACAATAACCATGATGTGCTTCGGGGAAGATTTCGGCGATACCATTTATTATTGACTGCCCTCGATCGGTTACGAATGCAAGATTTTCGACATCTCCAATTACTTCCCTCAACTTCGTAAAAAACCAACTCATTGCTACATCATTTTCTCCATCGACTATGCCGAACGTAAGAGGGTAAATTTGGATGGTCGCATCTTGGCATGTTGCAATAATCAACTTGCCCCCGTATCTCGCCTTAAGGGTTGTACCGTCGACTAAGATTAAGGGTCGCATTGCATTTCGAAATCCTCGAACACATTGTCCAAGGGCCATAAAGAAATATCTGAAGCGATTTTCGCCATCCTTCTCAATAAAAAATGCCGACCCAGTATTAATTCTTCCCATGTTATAGCAATACCTGGCCAATGTAAATAAAAATAATCATAATTTAGATAATATATTAAATATTAAATGAACAGAAAAATAAACAATTCAATTAAATAATTAATTACATATAAATAAACAATTGAAATTAAATAATTAAAATTTACTATAATAAAGAAATAAACACTTAAACAATGAAATACCTGGCTAATTTCGCATAACTCTCCTCAGCCGAACCCATCAAATCCTCCAATGCACATTCTTTAGCCTTCCAAGCCTTCTGATAGCTCATGACCACCCCGTACTCACGTCGAACATCATTAATGATGTCCGAAGGTCTGTAGATCGTTCGTGGATCCTGGAACTTGTGCATTATTTCTCGACCAATAAACCATGATCGGGCCTGCCTATGATCATTTCGACGAATACCCACTTCGCAAGTATGTTCCCGTGCATACTTACGGACTACAAAGAACTCATTCGTGTCCATCTTAGTCGCTCGCAAACGCCAATGGCAACTGTCGTCAACGCAGATAATTGTGTATAACGACTTGTTTGATTTCTTCACTTTAAACTCGAAGTTATGTTTTAAAGCAATCCGGTGCACAGCTTCTTGCAATTCTTTCTTTGATTCGAATAGTTGCTCGACATATACATCTTCATCATCGGGAACTACACGCGAACAATTAGAGGACCGTGTACTCGGTCCGGCCTGCGAGCTCCCACCCGACTCATGTCTCCTACGAGATAAAGCAATCAAATCCTCGTTTGTAAATGCATTTTCATTCTCGTTGTCTTCAACTATCGATGGAATTCTGTGCGTAACAGTGTGACCATGGTGAGTAGCAGTGTTCTCGGGAATAACCACATCATCTTCACGAACAATCTGAATTGTATCCCAAACATCATTTACATTATGATTCTCTTCATTTGAAACTTCGTGTTCCCCCTCGTGGACATTCTTCTCCAATAAAGTTACGCAAATAGGAGTCGACTTCCGGCCTTGATTCAATTTAATTAGATGTTTCATTTCCACTTCAGAAGTAACTTTCATAGGTGGAATTGAAATGGTTGAATGCTTATGAAACAAAAATCCCAATTCCATATCGTACTGAGAGGGATCGACGTTAAGCATGTTTTGTATATCACTGTACATTTCTGCGAACGATGTACTCCTTGTTATAAAAATTGTTTTAACCCCATCTCCTTCACTCGTCCATTTCCATTCCCACTGAGCATTTTCATTCATTTGAAATTCACCAAAGTAACAAATTGGGACACATGCTGATGCCATATCTGCCACAAATTAAAAATAAGGAATTAATATATAATTTTTTAAATTGTTCATTTCATATTTAATTTAATTTAATACTTTAAATAATTCATTGATTATTTTAATTGTTTCAAAAATATTTATTTCAATTACTATTTAAATATTCATTAATATTTATTTCAATAAACATATATTACTGAACAAATAAATTCTAAAATCTGAAGGGGGGGAAAAAAATGGCTGGGCCGGCTGGGAAAAGCCGGCTGCTTCCAGCCGGCCCAGTTATCTGGGCCGGCTGTTTCCATCCGGCCCCGACAACTGGGCCGGCTGGAAACATTTGGCTCAGCTTTTTTCGTCCGTTTCATCTGAAATTTACGCTCTAATTTTTTATTTTTTCCCTTTTTCAACGAAATAATATTTAAATATTTATTTTACAGACACCTATAAATTTTTCCTGTAAAATATATGCATATAGAGATGAATTTCTTTTGTTGTTTTTGCTATAAAAAAATTATAAATCTGTGTTTAAATACTGTAAAATTCATCTGCCTTTCTCAAAATAATTATTTACAGATTCAAACAGTAAACTTAACTAAAACAAAATTCAAAATACGTATTTACACTTACCAATTTCCAGTGCCGACTGTGAGTATTGTTTCTTTCTTGAACCTTTGATAATTTAGGGAGATTTCAATATTTTAGCAGATGGAAGGAAAAAATTCTTTTTTACTGTATTGGAGAAACTGATAAACCAAAACTGATTTTGAAATTTACGTATGGAAGTAACAGAATTTATTTAAACTATTAAGGGTATTATTGTCTTTTAAACAATTGATATACTTTTGTAATTATTAAACATGAATAAGGGTAGAATTGTCCTTTTAATGGCAATAGGCCAATGTGGTGAATACAAAAAAAAAATGGTCAAAATGAAAATTTGGTTGTTTGACCAAGCTATTTTAAAAAGTACCCCAATTTATTGGGGCTACATTGGGACATGGTATGTAGGGCCATGTTTCTTTTGAAGGCCCGTGCTTATAACTACTAAGTCTCTCTTATTATTAAGTGAGCCTCTATGGTCTGAAATTAATTGTGCAGAAAATACAGGGACTGACTTTCAAAGGATGAAAAATCACTGGACTCATCCATAAATAAAGATAAGGGCGTATTTGGCAGTTTCAACAACTCTTCTGTTAAGCAGGGGCTTATCAGTCACTTTAAAATCACTGGCTCCATGTAGGTCCAAAATTGAGGGAAGCTATGGAGTATTTAGTGCATATTATTTCAAGGACTCCCAACATCATAAAAGCAAGCTAACTCCTTATTGGCGAATTGGGTTTAAGAACTTAACAATATAGACAAAATCCGAGAAAACATTCAAAGTAATATTGATGACTGGGGCTTGTGGATTGCAATGTTAATGTTTAGGATGATCCATCTCCGTTGAATGAGCACATGATTTCAACTATAATGCTCAACAGTTCAATCACCGCTCTACTAATTATACAAGAGATGCCTATGGCTACCTACGTGATGATTTTTTGGAAATTGGGGATTTCCCTGTTGGTTACAATCCAAAGTCACCTTCTTCTAGTGAGTCAACTATGTTGATGATTCATATAATTATATCATGAGCCGCATGAAGACACATGAAAGGCAGAGATATTTTTAGATTTGACTAAGTGCTATCAATTTCTTTTATATACTTCTTACATTAGTTGCAATAAGTCTCAATCGCTTTGATCGTCACTTGCTGGAGGTTAAGTCCAGCCCCCTTCTAAGTTGTACTCTTTTTATTTCTATTATTAATAAAACCTGCAACTACGAATGATTTTGATATAAAAAATTGTTGAGCATATTATTTTTTATAAAATCAAATAAATGTTCATCGGTCACATTCATTATTATTAATTCATCACTTAAATTGTTGAGTGCATTGCTCACATTTATTATTTTAGATTGATCACTTATGTAGTTAGGTGCACACGAATTCAATTTATAATGTGATCAAAACTAACTGAATGTAAAGTTGGACTCTTTTTTTTTGGTAAAGTCATATTATCTCCATTGATCTCAAAAATTAGAATGACAACATATCCCTTGTCACCACCTTGCTAACTTATATATTATCTGCACATTTGGAGAAACTAGTCAAAGTTAAATGTGCATAGCATGTTATTCTAAAATACTTTATAAGTGATGTAAAAGTAATATTTGATATCAATTTGTTAGAGGATTTGATAAGTCTCGAACGAACTAAAGAAAATAAAATTTAGCATAGAAATTTAAGAAACGAACATTTTGCTCAAATTGTATTCTCGAAACTCAATTTCTATGATTTAAATTTTTTATAATGATGAAATACTATGAATGATCGATCTTTTTATATTACATTTGCTACATAAAAATTAATTGTTAATATATAAATTTAAACAATCATTAAAATTTTTAGATACTCATGAATATATTCATTTACAATAACTCTAAATTCATATAATTCAAAATTTATTAAAATGAAAATTCATTGAATCTATGTTAACATGAATGTTAATGTACTCTCAAAACTCAATTTCTATGATTTAAATTTTTTGTAATGATGAAATACTATGAATGATCAATCTTTTTATATTATATTTGATACATAAAAATTAATTGTTAATACATGAATTTAAAAAACCATTAAAATATTTAAATACATGAATATGAATAAATTCATTTATAATAACTCTAGATTCATATATTTCAAGATTCATCAAATGAAAATTCATTGAATCTAGGTTAAAGTGAATGTTAATTAATTGAAATTTAATAACACAAATTTCATAAATGACAATAATTATGTAGTATTTATTACTTATCCAAAAATAAAAAGTAAGATATTATTGAAATATTTGAATTGTAAGAGGGTTAAAATCATCCAAAAAATGATTCTCCATTAATGTAATATTTTAATATATTATAGATAGTTAGGTACCAAGATCTTCATTCCATAAAAAAGGACAAGTGATCATTGGTAATCTGATGATCAAGTCAATTAAGAACGAGAACATAGGGACATGGGATGTGGGAGAGACAAGAAAGTAGAGTTTTGGCTACGATGAAAAAATTGCGTAAATGTGATATTAACCTATGCAAGGATATTCATTGGTGACTTTCGAGATTAAATTGTGTTTATATGTTACAAATCCTAATTCACCCGCGTAACGCCCCCATTGGCTGGGAAATTATGACTATTAAAATATTGTTTCCTTTCCCAATTGAATTACCCTATTGAAGATCATTCTCCCGGATCCTTCTTGATCACAAATTATTCTAGGCGATTATTTAAAAATGGTAAAGTGGTTCCCTTGTAGAACATATCAGCCTAATCCCACAGTCTAGTTGTCCAAATCATCATGACACAGAAGCTGATCATTGAAGGCAAAGGTCCTATTTTAACTGGCCCTTGTATGATGAACCTATTGAGTGCATCAACCCCCTTAAGCTTACGCGAGGTTCGACAAAAGCTGATGCTTGATGAAGACATTATTCATGTGAAGACCATTGTAGATGTAATGCTACTAGAGATGAGGTTCTTAAGTCATATTGCTACACCACATCTAGGTGAAGCGTATGGAAAACTCTTGTAGACGGGATGAGTTACCATGATTTAATATTTGTCTCTCTTGTTTCTTATTTCTTGTCTCTCATGTTTACTACTTTTCTCTCTCCTATAAAATATACACTAAAGCTCAAATTTGAATTATAGACAAAACCCATTGGAGATAAAGTATTTATGTGTCGTGTTTTGTAGTGGGATACAGAAATAATGGATTATTATTGGTTATTGAATAATATATCAATCATAGTTAATTATATTAAGGGTCTGATTGATATAAAATTTTTGAAAATAAATTATATAAAAAATAATTTTATTTTAGAATGTGTGGCCAAAAAATAGGAAAAAGTTATAGGTCATGTGGTTGAAAATGAGTTTTTTATAAACTAAATTTTAAAGAATCTGAACTAAACATAAGCTAACTAAAGTTAACTAGGGTTGTATGTAAATATCTTTAGTTTAAGGACTTAAGCTGCAAATTTAAAATTGCACAAGACAAATCTAGGACTTGGAGTGGCAAATAGGCCAAGCCGCTTGTCAACTCGCCTCGTCTTGGCCCATGGACCACTCGAGCTCTTATTGAGATGAGCCATAGACCAAGTCGAGTTCAAAAAATATTCATGAGCTGGGGTTCAACTTGGTTTTTGAATCATTTTTGAATTATTTTATTAAAAATGAGCAGCTCGCAAGTTGGCTAGTGCTCAACTCGTGTCCACATGGGCCAAAGGGTTGAGTCAAGCATTGTTTGCGGACACGAATGGAGTTTGGCTCAGCTCTTGTCAGCATGGGCCGAGCCCAACTTGGATGTTTAAAGGTCGAGTTGACTTGGTCCATTGTCACCTCTACGTAGGACTACAAAAGAGTCCTATATATAGGATGCGCCACACTATTCTTTGCATTCTTGGCACATGTATCCTAAGAAATAGAGAGAAAAAGTTACATTTTTATTTTATTTTTATATTTTATGTTTTATTTAATTAGAATTAGTGATCACAACTAATGGTATTTTGTTATTAGTAGAGGATATAAAAGCAATTAGTGTTCCTTACTTTTAAGAAATTAAGTATAATTTATTTTTTATTTAAACTTTTAGGAGTCAATTTCGGTATTCATCTTTAGAATTATTGTCTCAAATATTCAAGTATTCACATAATCAACGAATATTTGATTGTATTCTTCTTTTATTGTGTGATACCGCTTTGCTCTACATTATTATTACCATCGTAAATCAAATAGCAATATCAAGGACAACTTAATGGGATAATTGCACACTGTGAGAGTAAGTGGACAATTTTAGTCTTTCATTCGGTTTGTATTGCAAGTTTAATCTTTCAATAATTTGTTATGGATAAAGGTATACCTCTTAATTGATTTATGTTCATGTGAAAATCATTAATTTCTAAGATTTGGAAATTAAGGTATATGCAAATTATGTTTTTACAAGAAATAAATAAATTCTTATACATAGGTAAAGAGCTTAGTTAAGGAATTTGTGATTTTCCAATTATTGTTCGTCTCAGTTATAGTTTATTTCGATGATTTAAATTATTTAAGTGTTTTGTTTCCGCTGGGACTTCATATTTTGACAAAATTTCTTTTGTAATTGATTAAACTGCTATTGATGATTAATATTTTACCATTAAGCCATGATTAAGTAAATCTCGTAGGGCTTGCTTAGTAGTTCCGTAGTGCTGGTTATGAGCATTTTTTAAAGTACCAATTTTTTTTAGCATTTATGAATAGACCGGTTATGAGCAATTTTAATAGTGATTTTTAAAATATTTTAACTCATGCTTTAGAGTTTATTATTCATTGACTCTAATTTTATATATTTTTTTAAAAAAAGTAATGTCACATATACGTCCCTTAGTGAAATTTTGAATTTATAGTTTCTTGTATGAAATTTTTTTACTTATAAAGGATATTTTACTTATATGTAATTTTTTTTTACATATAAGTTAATATTTAACTTAAAAAAGTTAAATAAACATAAAATTTTACTTAAAATTTTATGTTAGTATTTCTTATTTATCTACAAACTTTATAATTATAAGTTAATTCTGTACTTTTAAATAATTTTTATTCATTAATGAATTTTTTTTTTACTTATAAATAAATTTTATATTTTATAAGTAATATTTTTTCTTATTAGTAAGAATTTTACACAAAAATAATGTTTTATCTTATAAGTAATATTTTACTTATAAGTAATTCTAGTTATTACTTATAAGTAATATTTTAATTATAAAATAATTTTTTTGCTTACAAATAATTATTTTAGTTAGTAAATTTTTATTTATAAGTTAGTATCAAACAAAATAAGTTTGTTGGAAATAATTATTTTATAGAGGGTAAAATTAGAAGAGAATTTGAGAAAAAGCAAAATATCGTTGATTTGATGGGTTGAGAGAGTCAATCAAAATTACGCTACTCTATTTTCGATTTGAAAATCACCCTAGAACCGATGCCAAAAGAACTAGCAATCACCGTTATTCCAACCCTTCATAAATGGTGCCACCGAAAATCGGTTCTTTTGAATCTTATCTAAATGCTTAAGTTAAAACTCAAGGAAATAATGCGTTCATATATCTCTACATTTGCATCCTTTAGATAGTCCACTATTCAATGGGCTCAATTCTTTGATTTCAGGGGAAACCAGATTATTGGACAGGTTGTGCTTGGTGTACATAATTTTTTTCATTAAAGCTATGTTTGAGCCACGTTTTTTCAAAAAAAGAAAAAATACATTCTTAAATAGTGATTTGACATTATTTCAACCACGCATTTTTCAATAAAATAATATTACACGCAAATTCAAAAATTTTCTTTATTTTTTAACCATATATTTCCAATCAATACACTATTCAAAAATGCATTCTTGGGAATATAATATGGCTCAAACAAAGGCTAAATGTCTATATGTTTTTTTCTTTTTTCAAAGCTTTAATATCAGTTTGAATGCAAGATAATAAAGAGATATATAAACTAAAATTCACTTCTTATTTTGCGTTACAAAATATTACATCATGTGGTCCTATTTGTACATACTAAAAATTCAAGATTATTCCTCAAATAATGGAATTATTCTAGAAAATGTGAGGGTCAAATTTGATTTATTCCAACAGAACAGGCACATATGGTCTAATAAAATACTGGAGAAATAGAATTCATCAATGACATGTGGCTAAAAGGAAAACATTTCACCCAGTTGAATTTATATGGAAAAAAAACACAATGGACACGTCAACTTTAAAATGATAAAAACAAAACTGAACTAAGAGCACATTTGGGACACCATATTCAATATTACTGCTAAGTATGACTGATAAGATTTTTTTTTCCTTCCTCAAGTGTCAAATGCTATTTATTCCACCATATCAAACACGCTCTGAACATAGCAAAACAGAAATTATATATAATTAAAGTGCGTAGCGGAAGATTATACATACCAAGGAATTGCAATATCCCCCAACCGAATTTGGGCACCAACTCTAGAGCTGCCCGACATGAATTTACTTAGAGGTGTCAAACTGGGTTATCAAAGCCTTAACTTCTTGGAGGTCCAACAATGTGCTTCACTCAATGTTGTCCACATAATTAGTGTATTATTCTTCTTTGCTATCCACAGAACTGGTGTATTCCAAAGTAATTATTCTTAACTTCTTCGGGGCGAACAATGTGCTTCACTCAATGTTATCCACAGAACCGGTGTATTATTCTTCTTTGCTATCCACAGAACTAGTGTATTCCAAAAGAAATTATTCTCGACTTCTTGGAGGGCCAACATTGTGCTTTACATTGTTGTCCATAGAACTAGTTTATTCCAAGAGAAATTATTTATCAACTTCTTATAAAGTTATCCTTAGTTAGTTTCTCCAGCACAATTCCCAGACCCGCTAGATTATGCCTTCTATTTGTTCGTCAATCAAAATGAAAGTTCAGTGATAAACTTCAAAAAGAATTGATGACTAAATTAAACAGTGTTGTAAGTTGGGTGACAAACAGTGCTCTAAAATTGTTCGAGAAAGTTGAAGTGCCCGGCATTGTAAAGGGACCACAAAAAGTAATATATTGTTGATTACTTCACGAGTTTATTCAAAGCACAATATCGAGAATGTTAATTGAACTAGCAATTCAATAATAGAGCTCGAGATGAAAAGGAAATTTGAGAAAAAAAAACTATAAACATAACAAATCATGCAAAGTAAATTAAAATCATCTGACTTGACTTTAATTTTGTCATCTTCTCTCATTGGGATAACACTTGTAAGTATGCTATGATCATCAAGAAGGGCAGTCAGTCTTTATAGATGCATAATATAGAATTACTCTATGCTTAAGTAAGGTACATTTTTTATTTATTTATTTACTTTTACTTTTTGTCTTCTTTCCTTTTTTTTAATCTTCTTTGCTGTCCATGGAACTGGTGTATTCCAAAGAAATTATTCTCTACTTCTTGGAGGGCCAACAATGTGCTTCACATTGTGCAGACAAACACAAGTTACCCAAAAAAAAGGAAAAAGAAATAAAATTAGTTCCTAATTGAAACGTTTTCAGTTTTTCCATTTTTTTTCCTTTTAGTTAAATTAACCATGACAAAGTAAAAGTCTTTATTTACTGAAATAAAAATAAAATACCAATTTAGGAGGAAAACATTTGTCCTAACTTCAGGATATTGTTTTTCTGATAGGTAAAATCTCTCATCTTTTAAATACACAAATAATATTCAAAATATAACGGATTATGCTACACCTTTTAATATATTTTGTGAGGTGTCCTAGTAAAATAGGAACATTTATACAACAGAGCAGCCTAGAAAGTTTGTGTAATTCACTCAAATAAAATGATTTTTCATAGATAGTGAACATTTTATTTAGAGCAAATTACATAAATGGGTCATCTTTAAATGGGTTAGATGCTTATACGGCCCACGGTCTACCATAGTCTACAGTAGCCATTTAGCTTAAATTTCACAAGATAATAGTACTTCGGGCTACTTTAGTTGGGCCTAATCGTGGTGGCCCAAGTGCTAAGCGGCAGAATATGGATCTTTTTATTGGGGGATAGTTGGCCTAGTGAAGGTGGAAATTTCACACGATCTTGACGATTTAAAATTTGGGTTTGGCCAACTTCCAAAATGAATTTTGTTATGAATATAACTTGGTTATCAAGTTTCCATTACAACTTCCATTACCTAAGAGGGTAGGGTATGAAACTTGTAGATCAAGGAAAGAACAATTATTGGATGGGATCTAGTTTGGAAGTTTGCGAATCAATCAACATCAAGCAAGAACATAAATAAATTAATTGCTTGAAATAGTCGTAACTTCTAGACACTTCTGTGGCGATTAATTAGAAATGCAATAAATAGGTCTTTTTGTTTTTTGTTTTTTTTGTTTTTTGTTTTGTTTTGTTTTTTTTATTTGGTGTTTCCTAACCCTAATGGACCGGTTCCAAAAAGAGGTATCAGAGTGTGGGTCTAGAATTGTTTATTTTCTGTAATTCTAATTCTTGATTTATTGCATGGTTTTATAGTTGAGTGATTCCGAGGGTTGTTCTATGCATTTATTTGAATAATTGGATTTATTTATGGATGAATAAATGTCTATATGGTTGATGGATGAAGTAATTATCAAAATTTTTCCATTAAAATGAGGCACAGGGGAAACCACATTATTGGACAGGTTGTGCTTGGTGTACATAATTTTTATTTTATTAAATGTCTATATGTTTTTGTCTTTTTTCAAAGATCTAATATCAGTTTGAATGCAAGATAATATAGAGATATATAAACTGAAATTCGCTTCTTATTTTGCGTTACAAAATATTACATCATGTGTTTCTATTTATACATACTAAAAATTCAAGATTATTCCTCAAATAATGGAATTATTCTAGAAAATGTGTGGGTCAAATTTGATTTATTCCAACAGAACAGGCACATATGGTCTAATAAAATATTGTAGAAATAGAATTCATCAATGACATGTGGCTAAAAGGAAAACATTTCACCCGGTTGAATTGATATGGAAAAAATGCTATTTATTCCACCATATCAAACATGCTCTGAACTTAGCAAGACAGAAATTATATATAATTAAAATGTGCAGCGGAAATTATAGATGTAGGAAGATTATACATACCAAGAAATTGCAATATCCCCCAACCGAATTCGTGAACCAACTCTAGAGCTGCCCCGACATGAATTTACTTAGAGGTGTCAAACTGGGTTATCAAAGCCTCGAGCTAGTTAAACACATGAAAGTACAGCCAGACCCATCAAAAGCCATGGCATGATCAGTCCACATCTACAGTTGGCTGGGCTCAACTTTGAAGGTCCATGGGTCCACGTGTCTTTAAAAAGAGACTTAGGTCCAGGATGGACTGGTTGAGCTGAGCGAGGGATGGTCCAGGAGTCGTCATGGCCTAATTTATACCACATCCATGTTCCATCGTTTCCATTATATCTTCATCGCTTGATTCACAAAAAATAATACTTGAGGTTTGCATTTCTACATGCTCTTTGTCATGACTGTCCCAAGGTGAATGTACTTTTACACCTTGTGTAAAAAAGTACAGACAGGGAATACTTTTCAAAACGATCACGTTCAACATGTACATTTATAGCAAGTTTGTAATGTTGTACTAGATAGCATGAAAAAGAAACTAAAATTTATCTAGATGTGCTGTCATTGTACATTGTTTGTGAATGAAATGAATATAAGAGCATTTATGTACTTACTATAGTATATCCATCTTTCCCAAAATGCCAGTTTAGTCCCACTAGGAAATGCAGAAGGTTTCTGAGCCAATATTCAGATAGCGAAATTGCCAACATAGTCTGGGGTAACACATGACTTTGGATACTTTTCAATAGCATAGAAGCAACATCTACAGTAAGCAAACAGCCAGGATTAGGTATCATGTCATGGGGATTGAGCCCTAATCTCAATTGCGACTGCAACTTTACTAAAATAAAATCAAAAAATATATAGCCTCCGTTTGACAAATTTATAAATCAATTTGTAAAGTGGAATACTAGCGGGATCTACAAATTTTTTTGATAATAATAAATAGTAATTATAAATGTGTGTTTGAAAATAATATTTGACTTTAACAAATTTATTAACCATATTATAAATTGTATCCAAATGGAGATTTCCACTGCCTCACGCTTAGTGTGAGAACTGAGTCTCCACTGACGTGAAACAAAATGACTGCCTACAAATTATTCTACATGTGCATGAACATTATATTTATTTGTAATTGATAGATTTTACACAATATGATTAGACTCCACACATTATACGTCCACATACCATAAATTTCAGCATTAAAAAGGCAAATAAATAGTGTGACTCCAATTTCACCCTTTTCAGGACTCACCTCATCTTTCGACGTCTCTCTATATAAATAATAAACCATGTCCTTTTTCCATGCAATGCAGCCGTAATCATAGGAAGTTGCCCATTTTCATAATCTACTGTTGCTATTTTAACTATATTTTTTTTTCTTATATACCATTTTCTTGGCCAGTTTTGTTGCACCACACATCTCAGCATGGGATAAGGCTTACAAGATTTTCTATAACTTCAGTCTGTCCAAAAGAAAGTTGTAATGTATAGAGCTGTGTGTTTGTGTCCAAAACAAACTCTTGCCCTAATGGCCTCTGGATTTTGCTGAATGAAATCTACTGTAGAATTCCACTTACCTTCTTCAATTGTCTTGTATAAGGGCTCATAATCAACGTACATTACCGACCCTGCAAACAACGACGTGGACCTGTATGTTAGGTGCTTGTGTCGAATACAAAGTTCATTAAATAAAAGGAAAGATTGGCGCCAACACATTGTTCTTGTGGAAGAATGTCTATAAGTGTTAAATTTTATGGATAGCTACCCAAGATTGCATGAGAATTTAACAGAGATATGAACAATTTTCGTCTTTGAAAACTTTTTGTGCAAATGTAATAAAGAGTTTGATGACTAACGTGCTCGTTTTTTACTAATTGAGAACCAATAGTGCAATTTCGTGTTTCTTATAACCTGATAAGATTTTAAACGGTCTAATTCCTCACAAGGTTGATAAGTACTTTTTGTGCACTTATTCGGACCATATAACTAAGCTTTTATGTCATGAAACTATTGAATTTTACTTAACTTGGATTAATTTACTTATATTTTTAGTTACAGACTCATTTTGAAGCAATTGGAAAGAGAAAAAGGATAAATCGGCCATTGAATGGAAGTTTGGATACTAATTCTACATGTTAGAAATTGAAGGCTTGAATTGAACTTAAAAAGGAATTGATTGCGCAGTTAATTGGACTTGAGCGTTAGAATGCATATTTTAAAATATTGTTGGACATTGCTGCAAATTACAATTTAATATAGCAGGAAGCAAGTGAAAATTGTTATCAAAATGTATTTTGACACACACTTTGATTGGAACTCAAATTTAATTAGGTTTGGACTTTGTTGACGTAAAAAATTATAAGAACTATTCTTGGGCCAACTTTAAGAAAAATGACACTTTATATTGGTAACGAAAGGTTAAATTGTACAATGTGTAGGTGTGGAAGGCTTAGCTTGCCCTGAAAGGGACCATTTCCCACTATTTATAGTGGACCTTGGCCAAAATTATGTCATGTCAATCAAATCAGTCACTTGTGCTGAACTCGAACAATACATTGTCCCTCTCTCCCTTGATTGGTCAATGACGGCGGTTGTCATCATGTCAATGTTTCCTTCAGGTGATGATGGCTTGTAAGGGATAGAGGAGCCAATGTGGTTGATTGGTAGGTTTGAGCGGTGCTGACATCATCTCCAGCAAGTGTGTGTGATTGATTGGGTGATGGGATAGGATGTAAGGAATCTACAATCATTATGTCTTTTGGGATTACAACTGTAGTTGATCGAGCTGAACTTATGTAGCTAACCTAGTTTATGTATGAGGTGGGTCCTGCGAAAATTATATGTGAGACCATAGGTCAGTGGTCAACAGATACCCCCAGGTCAGTATTGCTTTGGAGAAGGACTGACCTCTAAACTTGGTTGGTACTTTTTCCTACAAGTGCCATTATTGAAGTGCCAGGTGTCATGCTTCTGTTGGAGGTGAGCTGTACCACACCTTTCGTGACTTTTTTGGTAAGTTTTGTCAAAACGACGCAGTTTTGATTGGATAAATCTAATCTGTCCATTTTCCTTCCTTTTCTTCATCCAACAGTCAGAGTGGAGTCTTTTGGTTTTCCTTCAATTTAAATCCTTTTCTACCTTTCATTTCACCATTTACTCGGTGCAATCATTCTCTCCAAGGTAGCAAGAAAATTTTTTAGTTCGTCTTTCTTTCTTCTGAGTGAGGTCGACTGTTCTCAATTCCTTGGTATTCCTCTACTTCTTCTCTTTGTTCTTTTCTCTTTGTATTTTCTCTTCAGCCTTTTTATGAGCTCCAACGAGTCTAGGATTTACTCTTGGGAAAACCAGCAAGAAGAGCTACTGCCCTTCCACTTCTAGTTCTTCATCTAATTGCCAGGAAATCTTAACCCCCATCCTATTTCAATAGTCAACCTAGTAGATCTAGGGCGCCCTATTATTAAGTTAGTTGTAACGTGTGATTTGTTAGCGAGCTGGCGAGCTAGATATGACATTTTGAGCTCAGTAATAATGATAATCCCTGAATCTTCTAACCGAGCCGACGCTCACCTAGTGGGATGTGTTGCTCTAAATTCGACCGTTTTGCATGCCGGGTTTAGACTGCCCATACCCAGAGTCATCTGTAAGTTCATCTTTTCTAGGGTATAGCTCCCATTCGGCTATGCCCCAACGGGTAGTGAACTCTAATCACCACCTTAATCTTGTGGAATAGATTAGGGAATCTTGAGCTGAGTGTAGAGCAATTTAATTCCCTTTTCACATTCAAAGAGTATGGGAAGAACTTCGACTGGTGGTATACCAATGTTAGGCCGAGGGCGTGTGGTTCCTTAGTGCTGGACACTCCCTCCTCCATCAAGACGTGGAAGGAGAAATTCTTTTGTGTGTTAGGAGAGTAGTGCGAAAATGAATAGGGAGGATGTCGTCCCCACACTCTACCATTCTTTATGCAAGTAACTGTCTTTTGATGCTTTGACCTAGGTAACTGGTGAAGTAATACTAAACTTTTCCTTGTTTTGCATATTACAAGAAGGGGACTTTGACAAAGGACACTCAGAGACGAGTTAAGGAGATAAGGGCCTTGCCGAAGAGACAAAGATCCTATAAGTACGCGATCTCGAATTCCAACCTCTTCCGGGTGGGTTTAATCCAAACAAAGGTCCCAATTCCATTCATGGTTGGAGCATCTACTTCTATCCCTACTAGTTCAGGCAAAGGTTAAGTTACTTTTTATGGGAGAGCTGGTTAATTTTTATAGAAATGCTAAGTGTTGTTTTTATTTGTGTTTTTCAGCTCATAATTCAGAAATGTTGGGGTATAAGGCAACAGCTACTGCTAAAGGGAAGAAGAGGGAGGTTCCACCGACAGTGAGCTTAGCCTCGGAGGAGATAGAGGAGGACGTGCAACCTCTAAAGAAGAACAGCCCTGAGCCGCCCATTGAAAGCTTGCCTCCCCCGACCTCGCCTTTGGTGTAGCCGAGCTCGCCAGTTGCAGCTCATTACACAGAGTGGTCTTTGGCTCCCACTACTAATGAAACAAAACAATTGGAATTAATGGGATTTAAAAGGCTCAAAAATTGGGCAATAAAAAATATAAAAAAAAAGGAATGAGAGAGACAAGCGCTGAGACATGCAAAGACAGTAAAAACGCACAAGAGGAATTTGGCCAAATATTGGGAAAAACACGGCAATCTCAATTTGGAAAATTAATTACGTTCCATCAATTTATTGGGGATATCATTTCACTTTTATTTGTCTAAGTCCGATATTATGAATAATTAGATTATTTTTGTACTATGATTACGATCAAACTTATATCAAGAACCTTTGATTTTTTAACCTTATTTATTTTTTACATTCAAAACATGTTCTCAGTTATTGAATTATTGACATGTATTTATTTTTCTCTACAATTATATGTACAATAATTGTATGAGTTTTTTGGTTTGTTTTACTTTTGAAAGATTGGAAAAAAGTTAGACATAATGTCAATTGTTGTAAAGTTCGATAGGAGAATAGAAATATACTGTTATACTCTATATGATCTTTAAGTATTCATAAGTCCTAAATCCTTATTGTATTTTTGTATATTCGCATCTATCATAGAAATATAGTCAGATCACATGTAAGAATATGTTTAATTTTATTCGAGAGAAATTGTTAAACAAATTAGAAATATTGATCTTTATAATTGAATCGTATTTAATTTAATTATAACATTGCGTTGATTTTAATTAGTTTAGATTCTACATTGATACATAATTTAAGTGATTACAATTTAAGTATAGAAAGTTATAAGTTTTCATCATTTCAATTAAGGCGAAGATAGTTTAAATTTAAATTAGTACAATTTCTATGGGTACGATACTTGGACTCAAAATTCATTTCACTACTTGTTAAGGAACGGTGTACTTACGATAATTTAAATTGAAAAGATTTCGTGATATCGATGACAAATAGTGTTTTCAAACTGCGCAAGAAAGTTGAATAGCCCAGCATTTTAAAAGGATCACAAAAGGTAATACATTTTTGTTACTTCACGAGCTCGTTCAAAGCATAACATCGAGACTGCTAGTTAAACTAACAATTTAATAATAGAGTTCCAGATGAAAAGGAAACTTGAGAACTAACCACAAACTCATCAAATAATGCAACAATAAAGCTACTTGTACAAAGTTGGGTTAGGAAAATTTAGGCCATTGATTTCAAATGATTTAAAAATCTATTTTTGAAATGATTGGTGTGAATGTAATTTTGTCATCCAACTTTGTCAACCATCTTTGTAAGTGTAGCATAACTCATAATGCAAAGTAAATTAAAATCATCTTACTTGACTTTAATTTTGTCATCTTCTTTCGTGTGGAAGAACACTCGTAAATATGCTATGACCATAAATAAATGGCAATCTGTCTTTATAGATGCATAATATAGTATTACCCTATGCTTAAGTAAGGTACATTATTTTACTTTTTTGCTTTTACTTTCTGTCTTCTCTCTTTTTTTATTCTTCTTTGCTGTCCATAGAACTCTGGTGTATTCCTAAGCAATTATTCTTGTAGCCAACAATGTGCTGCACATTGTGTCAACAAACAAAATTTACCAAAAAAAAATTAGGAAAAAAATAATAGTTAGTTCCTAATTGAAATGTCTTCTAATTTTCCCTACTTTGTTCTTTTACCTAAATTAACCACGACAAAGTAAAAGTATTTATTTACTGAAAATAAATATAAAATACAAATTATGAAGGAAAACATGTTACCTAACTGCGGACAAATTAATTTTTTGATGGGTAAAATCTGAAATCTTTTAGATATGCAAATCAAAGTATAAGGGATTATGCTACACTTCAAAATACATTTTAAAAGTGTTTGAGTTGTTCATAGATAAATTCGCAAGCATACGGGATCGTTGTACAAGTAATAAGATTTGTGAGTTAAGAGTATCGTTCTCATGAGGAATAAGATCTAATTTGTAGTTCAATAGTTGCTATTAAATTCGAAATGCGATAATATTAAGAGAGTGTTGATTTATATGTTCTCTATACTAGTTTTAAACTAACAAAGCAAATAAACTATTTATTTACTATGTGAATATTTGTATTGGAATCTTGAATCCTACTATTGCCATTTAATTCAACTCTTAATTCATAATTTAGTAAATTTATACATTCAAGACAATCGGTAATCCACTTTTATTCAATACTCTTTCCCAAAATATATCAAACCTATGTTTAACACGACCCGATCTTACTCAGAGTCTGAATTCATATGAAAACATGAATTGATTCATAGAATTTATCGCACATGATTGTACATGCCATAGATATTATTTTTAATACCTATTGCTATGTATTGATTTTACCGCGTTCTAGACTTTTTGTGAGTATTCTTACATTACAACAAGCAACTTATTATCTAATTGGTAATCAAGCAATTAAATAATCCAATGGAAATATAAAACCAATTAAGAAAAAATCATGAAATACTAAATTAATTGTCTTGAATTAAAATAAACAAATAATAGAGTTCATCATTCATCCAATACAATGAAAAACCAGCCTAGCATATTAATATATAAATTACAAGAAGAATAATAGGAAATATCACTCAAATCATGAAAGAATACAAAAGAAGTTGATCTTCAAGTCCAAAGTTGAATTCTTCAAAATCTTGATGTAATTGAACTTCAATTCCTTGCTATGCCTTGATCTCCTCTCTCAAAATATAGTAATTGACTTCTTGTTTTTGATGAATTTGATGAAACTATTGTATATGAAAAGGCAAGAGAGAGGCTCTTTCATTGCTGCCCATATGTTGTATTTATTTGATGAAATTAAGTTAAAATTCACATCCAAATTGCCTTCCAAAAGAGTTTTAATCAAATAAGGAAAGTTGCCTTAGCGCGCGCATAATTTTATCTCTGCACAGCTTTCAGTATTTTGGTCATAACTTTCTCTGTCGGTGTTCGATTGAGGTGATTCAAAGTGCATTAGAAAACTAATTCAAAGAGATACAATTTTTCTAGGACTACAATTTTTCCAATTCGAAAGTTTTCTATCTGAAAAATGGGTCTCAAATTGACCAAAAATCTAGAAGATATCTTATGTGATTGAAAATCGATTTATGGTAATATTCTTGTCATATCCCTTTCCTTTTTTACTCCAATTTACATTCAATTGACTCCTTTCAATCTTCAAAATATCTTTTGTGGTCCAAATCAACAATTGGATATTTACACTTTGGTCCTTATACTTTGGATTTGCTTCATTTTAGCCATTTTCCATTCTTTTCTTCCAATTCTTCTTTGAAACATGAACTTTTCCTAATAAAAGTAATAAATTACAAATTAGGTACTAATCCGTTTAAAGAATAACACAATATTATCATTTAGAATCCCAAATAAGTATAGAAACTACACTTATCACAAGTGAAATGAGAAAATTTGCACAACAGCATGGAAAGTTTATATAGTCCATGTTTGGTAGAAATTAAAATTTAGATTTTAATTTAAGTCAAAGTCAACAATTAATTTTAATCACATATTTTATTGAATTCACAACTTTTTAACTCTATATTTTACCAACTTTTATCAAAATTTACTAAAAATCTTATTTTAATCCTCACAAAAAAGAGGCATAACTTGCTCTGTATAAAATGTTTACATAAGTGGGTCGTCTTTAAATGGGTCAGATGTTTATAGGGCCCACAGTCTTCTATAGTCTACAGAAGCCATTTAGCTTAAATTTCACAAGATAATGGTAGTTTGGGTCTACTTATCTAAATGAACCTATGTTACTTGGGCATTATAACGTTGATTGAATTGGGCCTAATGATGCTGCGCCGAGTGCTTAGCAACAGATTATGGGGCAATTTCTTGGGGATGGTTGGCCTAATGAATCTAATTGAAGGTGGTGGAGATTTGGCCATTGAGAAAAGGGTGTTGTTAGTGATGGTAAACTTGGCTTAATAGACAAGATAAATGTGGAAAAACCATATATGTACCATTTAAAATAAAACATTTCATTAAATACTAAAAAAAATTACATACTATTGTTTGAGCTCCATTATTTCCAAGGAATGTATTTTAGAATAGTAAATTGATGAAAAATGTGTGATTAAAGAATAAGGAAAATTTTTGAGTTTGTGTGTAATATTATTTTTATTGAAAAATGTGTAGTTGAAAAGAGAGATAAAAATGTATTTTAAAAATAATGGAAATCAAACAAGCACTTGTTTGAGCCCCATTTTGGTGGAAATTTTGTATTTTGGAATAGTGTTATTAGGAGAATGTGTGGTTAAAAAAAAAAAAAAAATTATCTATTTATGCTATTAAAAATGAGTTTAACGGGGCCAAGGGCTAAATATACTTAAAAACGTAAAAACAAACACATATAATACTGTGACTAAAACTTTCCCAATTTTCCATTTTGTAAATGAAATTTGAAATACCATACATAACGCTTTCCATTAATTATGACTGCAACAGATGTGGGCATTCAAAAATCAATTGGTTTGTGTCTAAAGGAATATGGAATTTGTAATTTGTAATTACAGGAAGTGTCCATCTGCGAGTAAAAAATGTTATCAAAATCAAAATTACCAAGTATGCATCCTTTCATATAACTAAAATACAACTATTTTTTCATCATTATAAGTAACTAATTATTTTTTCTCGAGTGACTTTATGATGAAATTGGGAATTTCAATAATCTGAGTTCCTGTATTAACGTGTTACTATTATAATATGCATTTACATGTTTATATTGGGGAAGAGTATAAAAAACCTGTTTAATATAGTATTGAAATCATGCAACAGTTCACTGGCATTCATATGTTAAATCACGAATGTTTATACAAAACCTGTCGCTTCCTCAATTGGGTTCACATCAAAATAAATCGTCATTACGAAGCAAAGATTAAAAGTTAGAAATATTTACAGACAAATAGAAGCTGTCTTTAGCTTACACACCCATCTTAGTTTGGATCCTTGTGTTGTAAAAATTTGAATTTACAAGATGAAGCTATCTCTCTGCTTCGTGAACTTTTGATTCAAATTAAGGATCGGAGTCACAGGAGTTCGAAGGGCGAAACATGCTCGAACTCCTAGCAGACTTTTTTCCTTTCATAGAAAGAGAAATAATAATAAAAATCAATAGAAAATTAAATGAGAGCGAATAGTAAATTCACCATGCTCATGGTATTCGTCGTAAGAGTGAGGATGGTTGCTACTCGAATGAAGAATAAACTTTCTTTCTAGTTGTTCACCATATTTAAAGTAATTACAAGTGTGGGGCGGATTTGGGGGAGCAAAGAGAGAGGTAATAATGCCATTTTAAGTATTAGCTGTTCTTTACTAAGTGATAGATCAACCTAAAAATATCAGAGAATAATTTCCAACACTACAATGGTCCACAAAGGGAAAGACCCAACCATATGAGCCACCCATTCAGAGTAAGTCGGGTAGAAACAAGGTTGTAAGAGCTAAGAACCTCGTGGAAAAAATGATGAAAAGGAATATCCATAAAAGTCTTGTGAATTAAAATACATTTGAAATATGGATGATCTACAACCTAGAATTGTTTGGAATATACTAGCTCGATATCTTCAAGAATATTGAACTTGTTTCTAATTTCAACTTTCAAAGCCTCATAAACAATATCTTCATATCCATTCCCAGTAGTACCTTTTGTTTCATCGATAGGTTCATTGGGCTCACTCCTAAAGTGTAATCCTTCCCCTTGCCTAAAAGTTCGTAGATTTATATGTACTAGTTCTTGTGATGGCCATTCAAGAAAAAACGTTAAGATATAATACATTTAAAGAGGACGACCAATGACGAATCTGCTCCATATCCCTAAATATAGAACGTGTAGCTTCGACACTTATGGATCTATTTTGGGAAGATATTTTACAGAATCAATTTCCTAGAAAATTTTAGTTAAAAGTTTACCGGGTTACAGTAAACGACGAATAGAGAAAAAAAATGATACATTTACAAAGGACGACAATGACGAGTCTGCTCCATCATCCCTAAATATAGAACATATAGCTTTGACACTTATGGATCTATTTTGGGAAGACATTTTACAGAATCAATTTCCTAAAAAAGTTTAGATAAAAGTTTACCGGGTTATAGTAAACAACGAATAGAGAAAAAACAGTATACGAGAAGAAGCAAAAGCACAAAATACGTACCTAAAAAGAATTCGAAGATTTTCAAGGAGCAAATAATAATCACCATATCGTCTGCTATGTGATAGTTACGGATGAAAAAAAGATAGAAGTTTTTAAAGAATAAATACTAGTAACAACTAACAAAGGTGTTATATTTATATTTTCTAATGAAAGATACTGGTATTGGATCATGTCAAGTATGATCTTAATCTTCGAGAAAAAAAGCCATTGAATATAAAAAAGGTGCCTAAAAATAAGTCAAAGGGACAAATCTTATCACGTGTCAATAACATGCAAATTAAATGAGCACAGCCCGCGTACCTTGAAATATGCAACATCCCCAGCGATATACATAAAGAACGGTAGTAATCATTACACGTCCCTTCATCATACCATACATCAGCTGTCCTGTCATTGGTGAGTGGAATATCTATTTTAGTATTAAAATCCTTGCCTTAAGTTCACAAGCTCGGCACTTAATAAAAATAGTTAAACCAGAACTTCGAGGACCATTAGTTAACTATCCAACCCTATTTCACTCGAAATCAATTAAACCATACAAAACAAGCCATGTTGTAGGCTCGTTTGTCGCAATAATTTTTAAAGGCTCATAATACCGAAATAAATTCTAAAATAATTAAATACTTTTCAGTTTGCATTACGTAGAAATTAAATAAAGTCTTAAACTTAATATAAATGATTAGATTCTAACTTCGAATATATTTGTTGTAATTAAAATTTACAAAGGATTAGCGGAGAACCTACATTTTCGCTCACAAATGTTTTCAAGGCAAACAAAATCACATGCAAACTCAAGATAACATAAGTGAGCAAATATTCTTTAACTAGTTTGATTAGATATTTGACATCAACAACCACCACTATCAAAGCACACAGAGTAAAAATATAGAGTATGATTTCATAGCCGAAACATATTCATGTGCAAAGCAGGTTGAATGACTGATATATGTTGCAAAGAAGTGTACACAAGGAGTGAAACTTCACCTTACCTCACCTCCACTATTACATCTTTCGCGGAATAATGGAACGATGAAGACTCTAGACAACTTATGCTTTTTTACAATGTCAAAGCATACAATGATAAGGACAAATAAAACTAACAAATATATACTATAAATATCACCAGAGCCCATATATCATCGTCCTTGATCTTGATCTTCAAATATGTTTTGTCATTCTAATCGATGTCAAGCCCCGCTTGTCAAATCTGATATGCCCTCTCTCCAATCCTTCAAATGCATCTAGTTTCCTCATTTTAAAGCACTTCCCTTTGTAACCAACGTTTGCAGAACCTGTTTGACTAGTTTATAGTATATGCTTCTTGTAAAAAACTTCGTGCAGGTCAATTTTCTCTAAAACATCTTATAGTTAAATAAAGCATTTTTAGACAAAAATTCAAAAAGGTTCAAAAGCAATTTTTAACTTTTGAAAAGCTTTGTCATGACTAGCAATCTAGTCAACAACACTGTTGTCTTCCCTCCATATGCGAGTAATTTTTACATCCATTTTTCTATTTCTTTGTTGGATTAACACATAAGCAATCTTTGAATTCACATCTACCCAAGTTCCAGAGTATCATGAGCTTTTATCCCAACTTCCAGAGTAGAGCAAGCCCCATAAAATTTTTGAAATCCCCAGAACAAATCACCTGAGTTGTTACTTATCACACACCCCACCAGCCGCTTATAGATCATCCTTAAGGGTACCATCAATATTTAATTTAACGAACCATTCATGAGGCTTCTTACATATTACAGTAACAAGAAATGTCTTTGGCTTTTCCTCTTCTATTAGCTTTTCTGATTAGTTCAACCTTCACCAAGTTTTTAGTTAGAAAGTCAATTATCTTTATCAATTTCAATATCGAATAAATGAATTATTGTCTCCAAATATTCAGGTATTCGCATAATCAACAAATATTTGGTTGAATTATTCTTGTATAGCGAGATACCACTTTACTCTACATCATTATTAATCTAATAAATCAAATTGCAATATCAATGACCATTTAATAGGATAATTGCACACTTTAGTAGTAAGGCCATCTCCAACTGTAAAACATGCTTGCATATTTATAACCGAGTTCGCAATATATTGAAACTTCCTTGAAATCCCAAGAAAACGAGAGATTGAATTACTTGCCTTCTTGCCACTTGTTTGCTCACCAAGTACTCCTCTTTTGGTCAGAAACTTGATCACAAAGGAAAGAATTTGACAGCCACAATCCGAGAACCAATTTTGAGATGCAATATTTCCAAATCAAGTCTTTTTCCTCGTGTAATTTTCTTCCACTCACCTTAACCTGAATTTCCTTTGTTTACTTTCTCAGAAACATGAATAATGGAAGTTATTAGTGGTAGGGAGGTTAACTTTCAAATTTAATTTTCAACTCCTCCCTTCAAAATTCATTTCCATGCAAACTGGTCAGGTCAACCCACATGGGTGACCCGTTTTCTTCCAACATCTCCCACTCGCACATGATGGGTTTGACCCGATTTTAATATAATATCAATTATATTAATCTCAACATCTCTAAGTTCATACAGGTAAATGGATCGTACGACTAGCAAGTTAATTTAAGAGCACACAACACTATACACCTGTTAGGGATATAAAGCAACTCTAGAGGAAGAATTATATTTCTCACTATAACCCGACATATTTTGTAACCTTAGTTCGAGGACTGACCCCTCAATTTATTTTAGAACATACTCAACTTTCTCATTTATATTGTACTCACAATTGTGTCACAAAACAAAAATAATCAACACAATTGTCCGGCCGGTGAATGCAAGCTGAGATGTTAGTTAAATAGTCTTCCTTTCCTATTTGAATCCCTTCATTTCAAGTCAGCTTCTTTCCTAGACATGTCCCATCAAACCATATCAACCATAGTTGTTGGCAACATGTTAAAGTAGCAACACTGAGATAAAATTCTAAGAAATGGTCAAAAGTCATAAGGGTATATATAAGTGAGATCAAATGTGCCTCAAAGACTCACACAATGAAGAAACGGGGATCAATTCTTTCATTTCTCATTGGTCGTTAAAGCATACGTGGTATGAAACTCGTGTTACGATGTTTTTTCCCTTTCTTAGGGCGTATGTCTAATCTTGAAAATTAAATACATCGTACAAATCATAGTTCAGATATTCCTCGATATTTGACCTGAGTTCTCCTCATATTTACTCATCTAGATAATCTCAAACCGAGAACTCGATTTGGCTATAAAAACAGGTCTAATGGATAGCAAAAAAAAATCCATACCAATTAATTGTTGTATCTCATTTTGATATCTTATCAAGGTGACTAGATCATATACACAATATGATCACTGTGTCTCGTCTAAGCACACATCAAAATGTCTGAGGCGATTGTTCGTGTGAGTGAACTAATCTCAACCTGTTTTACATACTTTATGTGTGCATATGCAATGTTAATCTAAAAATCACAATAAAAGATTACTCTTAACATATGAACTCAAAACATTGTTCATTAATGGACATATATGGAAAAAGTTTACATAGTGTACAATTCAAATTCTACGTAATTCTAGAGATTTAACGTGAGTTATAAAAATATCTGAGGGATAGGTTTTGTAAGTGGATCAGCTACCATTTGGTGTGTAGAAATATATTGTAAACTTACTTCCTTCTTGCTTATGATGTCTCTTACAAAATTATATTTTGTATCAATATGTTTGGTTCTACTGTAGTACTTGGGATCCTTAGTATATGCAATAGCTACTTGACTATCAAAGTAGATCTATGTGCGTCCTATATCACCACTAACGACTCTAAGAATCTCCTTAACCAAACAACTTCTCGTACTGCTGAAGCACATGCTACAAATTCTACTTCCATTGTGGACAAGGAAATATATGTTTGTTTCTTGCTACTCCAAGAGATAGCGCCATTATTAAGCAAGAATACATATCCCGAAGTTGATTTGTGCTCATCTAGATCTCCACCCCAATCAGCATATGTGTATCATTTTAAGCACAAATCATTTTCTTAATAGCACAGGGAGTGATTAGAAATACCCTTCACGTATCTCAATATCCTTTTAGCAGCTTTCCAATGCTCTCTTCCAGGATTGAATTGATACCTGCTGACCAGACCTACGGCATAACAAATGTAGGGATGAGTACACATTATACCATACATCAAGCTCCCAACTGCACTGGAATATGAAACTCTGGACATTTCTTCTTTTTCCTCGAGAGTTTTAGGAGACATGCGAAGACTTAGAGTTTCGCCTTTTGATACAGGAGTGTCAATGGGATTGCAATTCTCCATTTTGAAATGTTCAAGAATTTTCTTTATATATAGCTCTTTTGATAGAGCAAGAAGCCTCTTTGAATGATCTCTATGGATTTTAACACCTAATATGTAATCTGCTTCACCCATGTCTTTCATTTCAAATTTGAGGACAACCATTTTTTAATGGTTTTAATATAGTCCTTATCATTCTTAGCCAACAAGATATCATCTACTTAAATAGATAAAATTAGTAATTTCTCGTTGAACCTTTTCAAATAAATACAGTGGTCTTCGTCCATCATAACAAAATTGTACGAGATAACCACTCTATAAAATCTCAAATACAATGTCTAGAGGACTGCTTTAGGCGATAGATTGATCTATTCAATTTACATACTTTATTCTCTTGGCCTATTTTAATGAAATCTACAGGTTGTTGCATGTAGATTTCTTCATCCAATTCCCCATTAAGAAATGTAGTCTTCATGTCCATTTGATTTAATTCTAAATCTAAATGTGCCATGATAGCTAATAGTAGGCGAATTGAAGTAAATCTCACTACTGGCGAAATGGTCTCTTCAGAATCCATACCCTCCTGTTGAGTATAACCTTTCGCCACCAAGCGAGCCTTATACCTCTCTATAGTCCCATAGCTGGAAGTCAGAAGGCCCATATTACCTGCCTAACCCTTTGCTTCGAGGGACCATAGATCGGAAAGCGCCTTTCGTGCGGGTCAAAACTTACCCGACAAGGAATTTCTCTATCTTAGGACCATTATAGTTACGATCCCTCTTCGCTTAATTTTGAGGACCCATTTTTTTCCAATGGCTTTTCAACCAGATGGAAGATCAACCAAATCCTAGACCTGATTCGATTTCATAGACTTCATCTCTTCTTCCATTGCATTCTTTCATTTTTCCTTTACAGGACATGATAGAGCTTCTTATCCAGAACTTGGTTCTTCACCATCTTCAGGAGATATTAGGAAAACATGCCATTCAATCTTGAAATGACATTTGGGCATACTTTTTCAAGTACTCTTACAAAATGAAAGCTCTGATGTGACCCTGTCACTTAGAGATAAATTACTCTCACTTGGATCGATAGGTGGAAGTGTTTCCTCTTGCACCTTAGTTGATCCATCAAGTACAACTCTATCATCTAATTTATATAAAGGTTCTTCCTTTTTAATTTCTCTCCTACTAGGAAAATCACTCTCAAGAAAAGTCACGTCACGTGACTCTATCTCAGTTATAGTCCCATCTTGATTTTAAAGATACACTTCTTGCCTCGAGCACCCAATTTTCCAAATTTACTTGAGAAATCATGGATATAGGCAACTGATCCTCAAGATCTAAGAGAACTCAAATTAGGGGATCTACCTTTCCAAAGCTGATATGGTTTAGTAGGTATCAATTTAGAAGGAACTCTATTCGAAATGTAGGTCGCAGTTAACAAAGCGTCTCCCTAATAGAAAATAGGTAAGTTAGCCTACGCCATCATAGACCCCGCCATTTCTAGCAACGTTCTATTCCTCCTCTCAGCAACACCATTTTGTTGAGGTGTATTGAGAATAGTTAGTTGTCTAATGATTCCCTTATCATCACATAGTTCTCTGAACTCTTCGAATAGATATTCAACCCCTCGGTCAGTTCTTAAGGATTTTACCTTTCTATCTATTTGATTTTCAACTACATTAAATGTCGTCTAAAGCATTGCAATGCCTTCGACTTATGAGAAATCAAATAGACATAACTATACTGCGTGAAATCGTTTATAAAAGTAATGAAATAAGAGGCTCCATATCTTTCCCTCACATTCATCGGGCCACATATATCTAAATGGATTAATTGTAATGGAACTTCTGCTCTTAAAGCTTACTGAATGATTTTCGTGTTGTTTTTCCAATTGGGCAATGTTTACAAGTAGGTAACGAAACTGAGATTGAACCTAGCAAGCCTTCTTTAGCTAACCTATTCATTCTCTCTTGTCCAATATGTAGTAATCTAACATGCTATACAGATGTATCAACATTCAAGTCTTTAGGAGAAGGTACATTCATAGAAAAAATCGATCAACATAATAATTATAAGTGTTTGGATCAAAATCCAACACTACAAAGCCATCTTCTAGATGTCCAAGTCCATAAAATACATTATCATTGTTTACACGAACAGAATTACCACAAAAGTTCAAACTAAAACCTAATCTTAAAGGAACAACAATGGAAATTAAGTTCCTTCGTATCCTCGGTGCAAATAGGGCATCATGAAGGAGAATAGTATGGCCACCACGCAAATGTAACTTGCATGTACTGATCCTTTTCACCTCCACCCTATCATCGTTGCCGATGTGTATCCACTTTGTACCAGTTGAAAATTGAAAGAATTCCACAAAAGCTTCTCAATCCCTGGTTACATGGTCTGTCGCTCCTGAGTCTATAATCCACATAGGATAAGATTTAGTTAGCATAATAGTACTTGAAACATAAATAGCACTAAAAGAAGTACTTATAAGAGCTACCTTTTGGCTCAATACATTCCTGAGCAAAGTGATCCAGCACCTGACAATTGAAGCATTTCAACTTGCTCTTATCTTTCATCTTTCCAAATCATTTACCATTCTTATTGTGCTCATGTTTGTTTTTTAAAGTCCCTATCCAATTTCTTTTCCACCTTTGAACCAGTTCTTCTTACACTTAAAGCCTGAAGTTTTCTCAAAACTAGATTCAGCCACAAAAGTTTGTCTTAGAGATTTAGCCACACCAAGGTGCTCATCCTCTAGTTCCACATGGCAGGTAGCATCAACAAATGTTTTGATACTACCATTATGAGTTAGATTGACTTTCACTCAATTATCAAGAAGGGAGTGGATCATAGCCTAAACTTGTTGCTCGTCAGAGAGTATGTGATGAGCTGACTTCAATTTCCTAATCATAGTAGACATTATCCTCACATGCTGCGTGATATTGTGATTAGAAAGTTTCTTATAAGTGTCAAATTTAATAGTCAGCGGTCTCAGTCTTGTCACACTAGTACCACCATATTTCTCTCTCAAATATATCTAGATATCATTAGTAATCGGGAACTGTTCACACTCATGTATGAGATCATCCACCACGGAACTTACCAAAATTGACAACCAGTGGAATCTTTATTTTTTCATGTCTAGTAAGTTTCCTAATTCCTTCTTTGTTGAGCAATTTAACCCATCCCTAGGTCTTCCATCAGGTGGTTAATATCTTCAAGGCAATCCTGTTCCTACAGCACATACCAAATTTTATAGCACTAAGTGTTATAGTTATAGTTATCGCCATTCAATTTGTCACCTTTATTTAGGTTAGCTATGATATTCTTAGATGCCATGGTCTGTCAAAATATTGGAGACAATTATATAAAAGTCCATTTATGCACACATCATTATGCTCTCATGCAAATTAAGTTTTATAATAATTTCACAATAGACATGGAGTTGAAAGTTCATTAAGGCCCCGTTTGATTCCCATTTTTATCAAAATACATTTTTCTCTCTCTTCTTTTTAACCGCACATTTTGAACTAGGGTTCGATTTTACTCCCAAAATACAGAGCCAAATAACATGAAATTTTTCAGATATGTTCTTCACAATATCATGAACGTACAATATAAATTTCATGAATTAATATGAAGTACATGAAAAGTTGTCATTAACGACATTCAAACTTTGAAAGAAAATCGGAATTCATGAATTTCAATCATTCTAGGACATTTTCAACATGTGTTTAAGCAGGAAAACAACCTACTTAGACTCTAATACCAATGTAAAACATGCTTGCATATTTATAACTGTGTTCATAATATTTAAACTTACTCGAAATCCCAAGAAAACAAGAGGTTGAATTACTTGCCTTCTTGTCATTTGTTTGCTCACCAAGTACTCCTCTTCTGGTCAGAAACTTGATGACAAAGGAAGGAATTTGACAGCCAAGATCCTTTTTCCTCGTGTATTTTTCTTCCACTCTTCTTAACCTGAATTTCCTTTGTTTACTTTCCCAGAAACATGAATAATGGAAATTTATTGGAGTTATTGGTGGAGGGAGGTTAACTTTCAAATTCAATTTTCAACTCCTCTCTTTAAAATTTCATGCAAACCTGGTTGGTCAACCCACATGAGTGACCCATTTTCTTCCAACACCAACCTTGCACTAAATTTTGCACCAAACTAAAATTCATCTCCAACCATTACACCAAATGAACATTGTTTAACCATTTTCTTCTCTTATTTTATTCTTAATAATTTATTTATTTGAAAATATTATCTATTTATTTTTGTTACAAATACATAAATTACTAAATAAATAATTACGTTAAATTAAGGAAAATATTAAATTCATTAATAAATATAAAAAATATAGTACTATTAGTAAGAACACTCCAAAAATAAAAATACTAAATCATGTCATTTAAAAAATAGTGCAGTGCATTTCGAATTTGGATATTATGATATTACGAAGTCGAAATATCATTGCAATTTTATTCTTGAAATTCGTATATTCTTCCCATAAATGATCGATTAATGTATGTATGTCGTTGTTTAATATATTTCATCTTAACTTTAAATAATCGTATTTGTTATATTTTAACTCATTCATTCATTATTATATTTCACATTTTAAATTTATTTTAAATGCAATTAATAATAATAATAATAATAATAATAATAATAATAATAATAATAATAATAATAATTTATTATATTAAAAAATATATAGCACAAATACCCTTAATCAATTTATTTGGAAAATGAAAATAAAGGGTAAAAATGACCTTGGACCATTTGCACCTAAATAGTGCAAAGTTTGATGTTACATTGGAGTAATTTTGCATCAATTTTGGTGCAATTTGGCATTATGCCACCATTGAAGATGGCCTAAGTAGGTAACTTTTAGTGCACTGTATTTGAAAGTGCCTCGCTTTTGTTTATTAAAGTGTAAGTGTTCTAACTTACAAGAAAAAGGCTAAGAAAGAGGGAATATTAGTTTCTTCATTGTGTTTGTTTTGCAAGTTTAGCAGCTCCATTTTTCCGAAAACTATTTTTTCTAAAATTCATTTTTAACCACATATTTTCCCTTCAAATAAATTTACCCTCAAATTCAATTTTTTTCTATTTTTATAATCACACATTCTCCAAAAAAAATTACTATAAAATAAATTAAAATTTTAATATAATAATCGAAATTTTTTAGTGTTGACTATATATTTATTACTCGTTTTTCTTAAACAAATTGATGCATTTATTGAGCATTTAACGGAGTGTCTTCCATTGATGGGTGATATAAAAATAGGGTACTTGCTTTATAAAGTATAGCCATCCACAATTTGTATACTAATTGAAAATTAATTGCCCTAGACCAATGAGCAAACTTTAACACTTTGCTTTAATAAGGTCATGGGATTAGCTATTGGAATATGTGATTAGTCTTGATCGTGAGTCGTGGCAAGATGATCTCAGGAGTTGTAACACTAGTCCACTGAAGGCATCAAATAGAATATCTAGATAGAGCTTAATTCTATGGAATGATGCTGCAAAGAATTAAACTTTAAATAACTATTTTATATATAGATTACTTGAATTTGAAACGGAGGTAGTGTTCACTATTGAACTTTAGAATATTTGATGTGCAAATGAGTAAGATTTAATTATATGGTTAAACATCTCGATAAGTTAGTAGCTAAAAACGGACGAATTAGTGAACACATTTGTTTTCAAAATCCTTCCCTATGTAAATAGGTTAATGAACCAACTTAAGTATTTTCTCCAATTTAAGTCTGAACTCAGTATTTGGGAATGCATGAATAATCCGAAATGTGTTTGCAAATTAAGAAAACTTAGAAAAAAAATGATAGCTTAAGTGACATAATAATTAAAAGAGCAAAACGTTCATTTTGACCCGTCACTATCTAATAAATGTCCGTCGAACGTATAGATAGCAAGTCATAAGGATGTAACTATGGAGAATTGAAAAAATATTGCTTATGCAATTTTATATAATTCGACAGTGCAATTGTGGGCTTTTAGTGGAATAAATGTATAATAATAATTGGACCGGACAATATGGATCAGAGTTATTGGCCCCAAACTATCGGAAGCGTGAATTATATAAGTCCGATTAGGTATCTTTGATAGCATAAATAAATAAATAAATAAAGAAAACGGGATTTAATTATGGAAATAATTGAATTAACATGTTGCATGGTTGATTGGGTCAAACTTGAACTGAAGTCAGTTATTGATGATAAAAAGCAAAGACAATCTTGATGATTAAAATGTGGGTTGGACCAAGTCGTAAGAAGAATTTTATTATCAACATAAATTGGTTATCAAGTTTCCTTTATAATTTGTATCCCAATCGTGTTGGAACAATGAACAAGGCAATTTACTTCCATATACATAAATCTAATGGGCCATAAAAGTACATACATATACCAATACAACTTCCATTATTGGTGCCACAAATCAAGTGCAACCAGGTTTTGGAGAAGATCAGAGAGGAGCCAAGGGTTAAAAGCTTGTAGATCAATGCTGTAACAATTATTCGATGGGTTGGAAGCTTGCAAATTAATCAACCTCAAGCAAGAAGATAAAGAAATTAACTGCTCCGAATAGGTGTAACATCTAAACACTTATGTGGCAATAGATTAGAAATGCAACACATAGCAATCTAGTAAAGATCTTTCCATTAAAATTATTTTGAAATTTTTTTTTTCCTAGTCCTAACGGACCAGCTTAGGTCTAGAATTGTTTGTGATGAAATTCTAATTCTTGATTTATTGCAAGATTATATAGTTGAGCCATTCCTAGGCTGGTTCTATGCATTTATTTGAATGATTGGATTTATTTATGGATGAATGAATGAATGTATGTACGGTTAATGAATGAAATGATAATCAAATTTTTTCCAATTAAAATGAGGCAAAGGGAAACAAAATTATTAGGACATTGTTTTTTCTTTTTTCACAAATCTAATACCAGTTTGAAGGCAAGATAATTTGCATTATAAAATACTGCAACATATGGTTCTACTTATACATGCTAAGAATTCAAGATGATTCCCCAAACAATGGAATTCTATGAGACATTGACTTGATTCAATACATGAATTATTGTAGAAAATATGAGGGTCAAATTTGTTTTATTCCAATAGAACAGGGACATATGGTCTAATTAAATACTGGAGAAATAGAATGCATCAATGGCGTGTGGATAAAAGAAAATGATATTTCAGCGAGTTGAATTCATATAAAAAACACTATGGATACATCAACATTTAGAAAATGACAGAAACCAAAATGAACAAAGAGCACATTTGGGACACCATATTCAGCAGTACCGTATAGTATGATTGATATTATTCTTTTTCTTCCTCAGTAGTATCAAATACTATTTATTCAACCTTGCCAACATGCTCGGAACTTAGCAAAACAAGATTTCTTCTTAGGTTTATCAAATATCCCAGCTCCAAAAGTCCGAATTGTCATCTCAATCAAGAGAGGAAACTGCAAGATGGAGAAAATTACTATCGGAATCATTGAAAGGACAATGATCGGAATGGTAACCCAAGACGACTTCTCCTGCAGAATCAAATACAATGCAGAACCAAAGGATGCCATCATGGTAACAATCGAAAGGAACAGACACGTCAGTCCAATTATTAATTTCAAAGGCAAGGACTTGAGAAATTCTACTTCTGCATAACGCGCCGTAAGAATTCCTAAGAACATCAACAGTGACGTACTCGAACTGAACATCAACAAGGCATTTGAAATCATGAAAATCAAGAATGGAGTCCTTTGAGTTTCCAACATTGTTGGCAATCCTGTATCGTTTTTATTACCACCTGGTACTGTGAAAGCTGTTGTGAACATTACAGCAGCTATTAGAGTGCCCACTATCATGCTTGATGTTGCTGTGTTTTTCATCCAGTTCTATGCTTCTTTGGCTAATTTCTTGTGTTCATCACTGAATACCATTTCGGGGGTTTTGTTGAACTCATTTTTCTCCTCTTTGAGTTTTGGTTGTACCATGCTCTCAACTTCCTGTGTATTGGAAGAAACAACATAAGATGACGATTAAAAATTTTAGATAAGATAGATCAACGTAGCATTAGAGTAGATAAAATGTCATGAATTCAAATGTCGCCTTGAATATGGAAGAAAAAAACTATACTATATGGTCAGTCACTTGAGACTCCATTTTGGGATGAAATCATGTGCACAATTTTTCATATATAGAGGGTGATGCGACTTGAACTCGGGACCATTACCTAATTAATACCATATTGGACTACCTCATCTAAAGCTTAAATTTTTAGAAACAAGACAAACTTATTTATGTTAATTACGTCTTTAATAATTGTCACATATTTATGAAAATTGTACATGTATTGCAGAGAGAGAGAGCATTTAACCCGTGGCCATTATTTCGAAAAAAAAAATGATGTTTTGAATAGTGTTTTTGGAGAATGTATATTTAGAAAGTCGGAAAATTTTGGGTTTAAGTGCAAATTATTTTATTGTACGAATGTATGGTTGAAAATAATATGAACATTAAAAAATTTTATTTTAAAAGGAGACAAACATAGACTTGATATAAAATTGAATAAATAGGTATATGATATCTTTCAATAGTTTAAACTTTTAGATATGATAGCTCGAACAACAATCACAATGGGATACACACATGCACACGCACGCACGCACTCGGCCGATCACACATCATTACCTTGAACCATTGCAGTTCCCTTTGAATTTGTAGGGCTTCTCCAGATACCCTCTAAGTTGAGACGGAGGAGATAATTTTGCAGCAAGATGTAAAAAATTGTTCTTAAAAATATCATGCTTCTTTGCAATTATACTCTTCTTTGTTCCTAAATCAAATATAAGGCTATAAATCTTCTCCTGACCCAAAACAATTGCGTGCGAAAAAATTGTTTTCCCACTTTTATCTTTTTTCCTTATAATTTCGGGATTCCATTTAATCATTTCTTTTATAAATTCAAGAATTCCATGCTTTATGGCATCATATATTATTTGATCAATGTCCATTTTTTCGAGCTGTGATTTGCTCAGTTGTGGCATTTCTTCAAACATGACATTTAGGAATTTCGCAACTTCGACATGGACTAACTTCCTCTGATATATGTAATTGATCTCTGGAACTGAAAATTAAGAAAAATAATGTTAAATAGCCCATAATATTTGATCGATTTCCAATACATAGCAGAAATTTTATATATGGGAAGATAATACATACCAAGGAATTGCAATATCCCCCAACTGAATTTGCGCACCAACTCCAGAGCTGCAAAACAAGACTTTCCTTAAAGGTGTCAAAATGTACTGGGTTATAAAAGCCTAACGCCACTTAATGAAAGCACAGACGAACCCATCATAGGCCATGGCATAGTCAGCCCACTTCGAAGATCCGTGGGTCCACATGTTCAAAATCAATTTAAAAAAGATTTTGACCCAGAATGGACTGGCCTAGCTGAGCCAGGGTTAGTCCAAGAGTCATCCTTGCCTGATTTGTACCTCTAAAACTAAATTTAGGGTGTATGAAGAAGACTTGAACAAGAAGAGGAGGAATATGGTGTGAAGGAGGAATATGGTGTGATTTGATGTACCTCGCGTAGTTATACTTAGGCCTCCATGTGCCTTCACTTCCATCATATCTTCATCGGATGATTCAATTTGAATATTGTGATCATCAATACTACTTGATGTTTGCATTTCTGCATGCTCATTGTCATGAGAACCATGATGACTTTCCCAAGGTGAATGTACTCTTAAACCTTGTGTAGCAAGTCTAGACAAGCAATACTTTTCAAAACGATCATGTTCAACATGTGCACTTATAGCTCGTTTGTTATTTTGTACTAAAATTAGAATTTATCTAAACGTGCTTTTGTGTTACATTGTTTACCAATGAAATTAATAGGAGAGCAAAATGTATACTTACAACTGTAGATGCATCTTTCCCAAAATTTAAGCTTAGTCCCACTATAAAATGCAGAGGGCTTGTGAGCCAATATACCGAGTACAAAATTGCCACTAGGATCTGGGGTAACACCCAGCTTTGGGTACCTTTTCAATAGCTTAGAAGCAACATCTATATTAATAAAAACAGCCAGAATTAGGTGTCCATGTCGTGGGGATTATGCCTAATCTCAATCTCAATCACAACCACGACTTTTAGTAAAATGAAATCAGAAAACATATAGCCTCCATTTGAAAAATTAATAAATCAATTTATAAAGAGGAATACTAGTTGGTCCCATGGATAATAATGAATAGTAGTTATGAATTGTGGCTGAAATTAATATTTGATATTGACTAATTTTATATGTGCATTAATATTAGGTTGATCTGCAATTGACGGACTCAATGCAGGGTTTGATTAGACTTTTCACATTATGCGTTCACTTACAATAAATTTCAGCTGTAATAAGACAATTAAGTAGTGTGGCTCCATTATCACCCTTTTCAGGACTTAGCTCATGTTTTGGCGTCACTTTGTATAAATAACGAACCATGTCCTTTTGTCCATACAATGCAGCCACAATCACAGGAAGTTGCCCATCTTCATGATCTACACTTGCGATTCTAACTAAGTTTTTGTTCTTAATCATCATTGTCTTAGCCTGCTTCTTCGTACCACAGATCGCAGCAAGAGACAATGCCGTAGCACCATGATCATTTATCATTTGTAAGTCATCCGCATTCATCAAATCTACAAGTTTTTCTGCAATTGCAATTTTTCCAAACAAAATTGCAATGTGCAGAGCTGTATCGTCGTGTAATGTAACTCTTGCCCTAATGGCATCTGGCTTCTGCTGAAGGAAAACTTTTGTATGATTCAAGTTACCTTCTTCAATTGCCTTGTATAAGGACTTGTAATCAAGGTACTCTCCCAACCCTGCACACAATGAATTCAACCTGTATGTGAGGTGTTGTGTCAAATACAAAGATCAAATAAATAAAAGGGAAAATTTGCTCGACCTCATTGTTCTTGTGGAAGAATGTCTCACTTAAAATTTCTAGATAGCTACCCAAGTTTGCATGACAATGTGATGGAGATTTGAATTGTTTCGGTCTTTGAGAACTGAGTGTGCAACTATAATGAAAGGTTGATGACTAACTTGCTCATTTTTAACGATTGAGAACCAATATTGCAATTTCACGTTTCTTCTAATATGATAAGATTTTAGACAAGCTAGTTTCTCACAAAGATTGATACATTAACATTATCTTCAATTGGAATTTCTTTAACATAATCTAAGACTGGCACTGGCTGTTGTGCCTTTCCCGAAGTTCTCTCAGGCAAATGAGTCCATGCATATTGAGCAGAAATGTGGGGATCTTTAAACTTAGAAAATAATGCTTGTCCACATGAAAGTTGAATTGCATGCAAAGCCAGAGAATTCTTTTTCTTTCATTCTTCATGCACTTGTTTATTTGTCTTATCTGGTTCAATCTCCTGACCAGAGACAACACTCCAAAGCCCATTCCCAACTTAATAATTTTTCAAGCAAATTTTCCAAGATTCAATGTTATCCTCAGTTAGCTCCTCCGGCATAATTCCCAAACCTGCTAGATTATGCTTTTTATCTGTTCACCAATCAAAATGAAAGATCAGCGAAAAACTTAAAACAGAAGAAAAGAAAGTTTGATGACTAAATGAAACAATGCTGTAAGTTGGGTGACAAACAATGTTTTCAAACTGGTCGAGAAAGTTGAAGTGCCTGGCATTGTAAGGGGACCACAAAAAGATAATACACTCTTGGTTACTTCAGGAGTTTTATTCAAAGCATAAAACTAGCAATTCTATAATAGAACTCGAGACAAAAAAGAAACTTTAGAAAAAACCACAGACCCAACAAACAATGCAAAGTAAATTAAAATCATCTTTCTTGACTTTAATTTTGTCATCTTCTCTCACTGGGATAACACTTGTAAGTATGCTATGATCATCAAGAAGGGCAATCAGTCTTTATAGATGCATAATATAGAATTACTCTATGCTTAAGTAAGGTACATTATTTTATTTTTTTTTACTTTTACCTTTTGTCTTCTCTCTCTCTCTCTCTTTCTTCTTTGCCGTCCAGGAACTGGTGTATTCCAAGCAATTGTTCTCAACTTCTTGGAGGGCCAACAATGTGCTGCACATTGTAAAGACAAACAAAATTTACAAAAAAAATTTGGAAACCAATAATGTTCCTAATTAAAATGATTTCAAATTTCCTCCTTTTTTTCTTTTTAATTAAATTAACCACGAGAAAGTAAAAGTATTTACGTGAAAAAAAAATAAAATAAAAATTTAAGAGGAAAACATGTAACCTAACTTTGGATTAATTAATTTTCTGATAAGTAAAATCTCAAATCTTTAAGATACGCAAATAAAAATCAAAGTGTAAGAGATTATGCTACACCTCTTAATAAGTTTTGTAGCGGGCGAGTGAAATAAGCAACAGCCTGGAAAATTTATGTAATTTGCACTAAATAAAATATTTTTTTTATCTAATTTAAATAGTTGTAAAAACAACACTTTATTAATAAATTTTTTCCATAACTCATTTTTAATCACATTCTCCCAATAAAATAATTTTACATGGATACTCTTTATCCCCACAATCTTTCACAAAAAATCATTATTACAAAATTCATTTTTCACAAAAAATGGAGCTCAAACCGAGCCTCAAACCATGTTGGCAGGACAACATTGAAGCAAGGTGGCCCAACTTTTTTAAATGAACTTAGACACTTCGACATTTTAATGTTTACTTAATTGGGCCTAATCATAATCGGCCTAGTGCTAAGCATCAAAGGGAAAAGTCATGTCTATTAGCAAAAAAATTCATATTTAAGGTAGTTATAATACACAATTTCAAAATTAAGAAAATAATTTTAAAGTTTCAAAAATTATGTCTTAATTAAGATTAATTAATTAAATAATACATTAAAAAATATTGTATTAATTAAATATATTAATATCACAATATTGTACAATTTACAATAGTAGTTACAAATTTTATGGATTCAGAACTTATTTTTTGGTTACAATTATCAAATTAATTGATCGCGTAATATTTATTAGTCACAAATCAAAAATTTTTAATGTCACAATTTATTTTATCGATCATGAATTATCAAATTACTAGGTCACGTATTATTTCTCGATCACAATTCACAAATTTTACAGGTCACAACATATTTTACAATCACATAATTTTATTATCAACATACCTTGGTTATCAAGTTTCCTTTATAATTTGAATCCCAATCGTATTGGAACAATGGACAAGGCAATTTAGTTCTATATACATAAATCTAATGGGCTGTGAAAGTACATACATATACCAATACAGCTTCCATTATTGGTGCCACAAATCAACTGCAACCAGGTTTTGGAGAAGATCAGAGAGAAGAGCTCAGGGTTAAAAGCTTGTAGATCAAGACAGTAACTATTATTGGATGGGTTGGAAGCTTGCAAATCAATCAACCTCAAGTAAGAAGATAAAGAAATTTATTGCTTGGAATAGGTGTAAATTCTAAACACTGACGTGGCAATTGATTAGAAATGCGACACATAGAAATCTAGTAAAGATCTCGTCCATTAAACTTATTTTGATACCCCCCCCCCAAATCCTAATGAACCAGCGTAGGTCTAGAATTGTTTATGTTGTAATTCTAATTCTTGATTTATTGCATGATTTTATAGTTGAGTGATTCCTAGATTCGTTCTATGCGCTTATTTGAATGATTGCATTTATTTATGGATGAATGAGTGTATGTATGATTAATGAATGAAATAATAATCAATTTTTTTCCTAGCTATTAAAATGAGGCACAAGGGAAACAATTTTGTTAGGCGACGTTTGTTAGAACAAGCACATAAGCTCTAATTTAATAAAGGCGAAATAGAATTCATCAATGGCATGTGGCTAAAAGAGAAGTACTTCAACAAGTTGAATTCTTATTAAAAAAAACACCATGGATACATCAACATTTAAAATGACAGAAACCAAAATGAACAAACAACACATTTGGGGCACCACATTCAGTAGTACCATATAGCATGACTGAATATTATTTTTCTTCCTCAATAGTATCAAATGCTATTTATTCAACCATACGCTCGAAACTTAGCAAAACAGGATTTCTTCTTAGGTTTATCAAATATCCCGCCTACATAAGTCCGAATTGTCATCTCAATCAAGAGAGGAAACTGCAAGATGGAGAAAATTGCTATCGGAATTGTTGAGAGGATGATGATTGGAATGGTAATCCAAGACAACTTCTCATGCAGAATCAAATACAATGCAGAACCAAAGGATAACATCATGGTAACAATCGAAAAGAACAGACACGTCAATCCAATTATTAATTTCTTAGGTAAGGACTTGAGAAAATCTTCTTCAGCGTAACGCGCCGTAAGAATTCCTAAGAACATCAACAGCGACGTAGTTGAACTGAACATCGACAAGGCATTTGAAATCATGAAAATCAAGAATGGAATTCTTTGAGTTTCCAACATTGTTGGCAATCCTGTCTCGTTTCTATTACCACCTGGTACTGTGAAAGCTGTTGTGAACATTACAGCAGCAATTAGAGTGCCTACTATCATGCATGATGTTGCTGTGCTTTTCATCCAGTCCTCTGCTACTTTGACTAATTTCTCGTGTTCATCAGTGAATAACATTTTGGGTGTTTTGTTGATCGCATTTTTTTCCTCTTTGAGTTTGGGTTGTACTATGCTCTCGACTTCCTGTGTATCGGAAGAAACAACATAAGATGATGAAAATTAGGATACACTGACTTGAATAACAATCACAATGGGATACAAAAATACGTTACCTTAAACCATTGCAGTTCCCTTTGCATTTGTAGGGCTGCTCCAGATACCTTCTCAAGTTGAGGAGGAGGAGATAATTTTGCAGCTAGATGTAAATGATTGTTCTTAAAAATATCACGCTTCTTTGTAATTATCCTCTTCTCTGTTCCTAAATCAAATATAAGGCTATAAATCTTCTCCTGACGCAAAACAATTGCATGTGAAAAAATTGTTCTCCTCTTTTTATCTCTTTTCCATATAATTTCAGGTTTATATTTAATCATTTCTTCTATAAATTCATGAATTCCATGCTTTATGGCATCATATATAATTGTATCCATGTCCATTTCGTCGAGCTCTGATTTGTTTAGACGATGCACTTCTTTAAACACAACAATTAGGAGATTTGCAACTTCGACATGGACTAACTTCCTCTCGTGTATGTAATTGATCCTTGGAGCTGAAGAATTAAGAAAAATTTCAATTTATGTGTAGTAGAAATAATATACAAATAAGAAGATGATACTTACCGAGGAATTTCAATATCCGCCAACCTAATTTGCGCCCCAATTCTAAAACTGCAAAACAAGAATTGACTTAGAGGTATCAAAATGTGCCTTAACCCATGAAAGCACAACCGGGTCCATCACAGGCCATGGCATGGTCAGCCTACATCTACATTTGGTTGGGCTCAATTGTGAAGGGACATGGGTTCACACGTTCAAAATAAATATAGAAAAAGACTTGGGCCTGAGATGGACTGGCCGAGCAGAGCCAGGGGTGGTCCAGGAGTCAATCATGGCCTGATTTATACCTCTAAACTAAATTTAGGTGTGTGAACAAGAAGGGGAGGGACAAATTGATGTACCTCGGGTAGTCATAGTTAGGCCACCATGTGCATCTTCGTCGCGTGATTCAGAAATTTGAATGTTGTGATCATGACTAGTATTTGATGTTTGCATTTCTACATGCTCTTTTTCATGGGACCCATGATGACTATCCACTCTTATACCTTGTGTAAAATATTCAAAATACTTTTCAAAACGATCAACATTCAACATGTGCATTTATAACATATTTTTATATTGCACTGGACAGTATGAAAAGGAAACTAAAATTTATCTAAATATACCTTCGTGGTAAATTGTCTGTGAATGAAATTAATAGGAGAGCATTTATATACTTACAATGGTAGATCCATCTTTCCCAGAAAGTAAGCTTAGTCCCACTAAGAAATGCTGAAGGCTTTTGAGCCAATATTTTGAGAGTGGAATTGCCACTTTGATCTTGGGTAACACCCAAATTTGGATACTCGTTCAATAGCATAGAAGCAACATCTACAATAAGAAAAGAGTGAGAATTCGGTATCCATATCATATGGATTAAGCCTTAATCTCAATTGCGACTGAAACTTCTAGTAAACCAAAAATTATTAAAAAAGAAAAAAGAAAAAAGAAAAAAAAAAACCTATGTCTGGCAAAATTTATGATCAATTTATAATGAAGAATATTAGTAAATTCCACAAAATCTGTGGATAGTAGTGAGTAGTTATTATGAACACACATTTGAAATTAATGTTTGACTTTGATTGAATTTGTAAACAATTTATAAATTGTATTCACATAGTGATTTTGAGTGCTTCACACACTCAAAGTGAGAACTATGTCTTCACTACTGTGAAACAAAATGGCCACCTAAAATATGAAGTATATATGCATGGATATTAGGTTTATTTGTAATTAACGGAATTATCCAAGAGTGTGATCAGACTTCATACATTATATGTTCACATACCATAAATTTCAGCAGTAATAAGGCGATTGAGTAGTGTTACTCCGTTTTCACCCTTTTCGGGACTCAGCTCATATTTTGGTGTCACTTTGTATAAATAACGAACCATTTTTTCTTGTCCATACGATGCAGCTACAATAACAGGAAGACGCCCATCTTCATGACCTTTAGTTACTATTGTAACTAATTTTTTGTTCTTACTTATCATTTTTTCAACCAGTTTGTTCTTGCCACAGATTGCAGCGAGAGATAAGGCAGTAGCTCCATAACCATTTGTCAGTTCTAAGTCTTGTGGCTCCATCGATTTTACAAGTTTTTCTGCAATTTCAGTTTGTCCAGACAAAGTTGCAATGTGCAGAGCTGTCTCATTGTGTGCTGAAACTCTTGCATTAAATGGTAGTTCTTTCCGCTGAAAGAATTCATTAGTAGCATGCCAGTTATCTTCTTTAATTGCCTTGTACAATGGCCCGTAATCAAGGTTCTCGCTCGTCCCTGCAAATAATGAAATCGGCCTGTATGTAAGGTGGTTGTATCGAATACAAAGTTCATATAAAAAAAGGGGAAATTGGCACCACCACATTGTTCTTGTGAAGGAATATCTCAAAATTTATAGATAACTACTCAATTTTGGATGACAATTTAACGCAGTTTCTCTAAACCGATTGTGCAACTGCAATAAAAGGTTGATAACTAACTCATTTTTAATGAATGAGAACCCAGAGTGCAATTTCATGTTTCTTATAACATGATGATTTTAGACGAGCTAGTGCATCACAAGGATTGATACATTACCATTGTCTTTGTCATGACTTTCTTCATCGTCGTCCCAATCTCTCTCATAAGTCAAATGAGTCCATACATCGCGAGCAAAAATGTGTCCTTTAAACTCAGAGTACATTGCTGATCTACATGAAAGTTGAATTGCATGCAGCGCCAAAGCATTCTTTTTCTTCCATTTTCCATGCTCTTGTTTATTTTTCTTATCTGGTTTAGTCTCCTTACCAGAGACAACACCCCAAAGTCCATTCCCGACAAAATAATTTTTCAAGCAATTTTTCCAATTTTCAAAATTCTCCTCAGTTAGCTCCTCTTGCACAATTCCCAGACCCGCTAGATTAAGCTTTACGTTATCTGTTCGCCAAATCAAAAATAAAAGTTCAGTGACAAACTTAAAGCAAAAGAAAAAAAAAATTTGATGACTAAATGAAACAATATATGCTATAAGTTGGGTGGCAAACAATTTTTGTAAAAATAAAAAAAAAATAATAATAATAAAAATAAAAAAATACCCAAGACATTGTACATACATGACTGACAGTGAAGAAAAGCTACAGTGCCCAGTAGAGTAAAGGAACCACAAAAAGTAATATATTCTTCATTGCTTCAAGAGTTCCATTCAAAGCTTAATATCAATGATGCTAGTTGAACTAGCAATTGAATAATAGAGCTCAAGAAGATAAGGAAACTTGAGACAACAAAAATAAAAATAAATAATAATAACAACACAAATAAGTTAAAGCAGCTTACTTGACTCTAATTCTGTCATGTTCTCTAGCAAGGAAGTCAATTGTAAATATGCTATGATCATCAAGAAGGGCAAGCAGTATTTATAGATGAACAAAATAGTATAACTCTATGATTAAGTAAGGTACATTATTATTATTATTATTTTATAAGATTAAGTAAGGTACATTATTATTTTACTTTTACTTTTTGTCTTTTCTCTCTCTCTCTTTGAATCTTCTTTGTTTCCACAGAACTGGTGTATTCCTAAAAAAATATTCTCAACTACTTGGAGGGCCAACAATGTGCTACACATTTTTTAGACAAACAAAATTTACCCAAAAAAAAAAAATTTGAAAAAACAAGTTCCTAATTGAAGTGTTTTCAAATTCCCCCCCCCC